>NC_134355.1:113627864-113747864 GCF_048569485.1 Anomaloglossus baeobatrachus | reverse complement strand
ACTTTGGTGGCCGTTGCCCACTTCCGTGCCCTGGGTCCCTTTTGAAATAGGGGAATATTAATAGGGGGTTAGATTAGTGTTCACATAAGACACCACTTGCAGTTTTGCGGCTATGTAGAAGGAGCCGCCGCTGCACAATGTCCACTACTGGGGCTGGCGTTAATGGCAGCCTGGATGTTAGACCCTCCGCAAGCAGGGCCAGGCCCCAGAGGGTAGGTGAAGTAACGGGTGCCGGAAGAAGGTAGTTCACACAAGGTGTTCAGTGTAACTGTTTCTTTACTCACTTTTTCTGGTGGTAACTGGTTACCTGAGGCCGGCTGGTTTGACCTTCAGGTCTCCTTTGTCCCAGTGCCAGTTTAATAATCTGGTGCCTTCTTCCCCTGCATCTGTCTCTGGTTGGTGGGTCCCTGTGGCTTAGAGCAACTGGGGGTCCCCGTTCGGTGGTTTTCCACTGCAGTCCGTATGATGGTAGTGTCGCGGGCGGGGAGGAGGGTGTCAGCACTGCGCTCACCCCTCTGCTCGGGTCCAGCTGCTGCTGCTCAGTGGTGGCTCGAGCGATGGGCCGGATCCCAGGGGGGTTCTCGAGCGGCACTCCTCGCCCGTGAGTGAAAAGGGGTTGGTGTTTTGGGAATAAAGTCTATTGTCCGTGACGCCACCCACGGTTGTGGTGATTGAGTGTACACCACCGCTGCTCTATATGGGGGTCCCGGGGATGGTGAGGTGGAGCAGCCAGTTGTTGTGTTGCCCCTCCGTGGGTAGGGGTTGGTGATCCCGGGGCCCAGTGAGGAGGTGGGAAGGTGCTAGGCCTGGTGGGCGCAGGGACGCGGGGGGGGGGGGGCGCGCGGTGCCTTGCGGCACTGAGGTACTCACTCAGCCAGTAAACACGACACAGTTCTCGGTAAACAAACGGCTGGTTGGACGGGTCCCTCGGACGGTTCACGGTGCTGCGGTTCCCTGCAGTTAGCGGTGACGGTCTCTTCCCTGCACCTTTGAAATGTCTGTTTGGTAGCGATGGGCTCCCACCGGTTACCCGCTCCCCGGCTACAATCTGGGCCGGGGGAGCCACTCTCTTGCCCGCAGGCGCCGGCCCTGGGAAACTGGTGCCCAGGCAATGGCGGTGTTTCCCCGTTGTGGTTGGACCTTTGCCGTCAATCAGGTCTTGCTTGTTGGGAGACAGACGTCCCCTTCACTAACGGATTTGGCAATTTACGGCGACTCCAAGCCTTGCCGGGATCCGAAAAGCCCCTGCCCTGGTGCTGACTGCCCTTTGTATACTGCTCCAGACCCCCGGGCACACAGCCTCCGTGGTCCTTCCAGCAACCTCCAGACAGTCCCACTGCAGACCTCCACCGCCGTCTGCTGACCTTGCTGACTCCGTCTGGGCACACAGCCACAAACCAACTTCAGGCTTTCTGTCACTTCCACTGATGTTTCACTTCACTCTAGCTCCCTCCTGAGCTACACTCTGTTCACCTCCTACTCCTTAACTCATCTCTGCCTGGTACTTCCTGCCTCCAGAGCTGTGAACTCCTTGGTGGGCGGACACCAACCGCCTGGCTCCACCCCCTGGTGTGAACACCAGCCCCTGGAGGAAGGCAACAAGGATTTGTAGGTTAGCTGGTGTACCTGCAGGGAATGTGGGGTGCGTGTGGTGTTGTGACCTGTGACCCCTGGCTTGCCCAGGGCGTCACATTCCCCCTTAGCAAAACGCAGACCGTCCTCGGGCTGCCCGTCCAACACCGGTTTTATTTTCCTTTTTGTTTTCTGTAAATGTAAAAGGGTATAACATGGTAAACGATAAATTATGTACATTTTTAATAATAACTCTTCCCAAAACGGGAGGCACATTTCTTTAACGTTGCATAACGGTTTACGGTTACGGTTTCCGCTCTCTCCCACCCAAGCAACCTGGCCCTGATGCTGCCCCTAAAGCCCAGGCAGCACCCCTTGACCCACAGTCCAGCACACGGTACCCGAGCGGGATCTGTCCTTCCCCTCCAGAGGGTAGCCACCGGTTCCTTTGGTGGCTGGGCCCCAGCCTGCTCTGCTGAGGGCCCTCCCTCCAACCTGCCTCTCCGGAGGCGGCATTGCGGAAACGGTAACGGCAAACAACATATTTACAAGCCACTTAACGTTTGTGGTTGCCCTGCAAGTTCACGGGCTTGTCCATGGATAGTTCCCATGCAAAAACTTTTTAAACGGTCCCCACGGGGACAATGGTGCCGGCTCCGGCCGGTTGCAAATCAAGCAGACAATCTGGTGACTTACACGGTAATCATCATTTTTCATCATCTTTCAAACAAACAAACTGTGGTGGTCCCAACGGGGACTGGACAATGGTGCTCCGCTGCCCTACTCCGGTCCTTCTGCTTCATCTGAGAGAGGGGGTGCAGGGCTCGCTCTGCTCTCCTGGCTGCCCCGCAGTTTCACATCCAGGGCAAACCACCCCTTCTCTCCGCAGTGTCGGGTGTACCGTACAATGTCTCCCGGCATAAGGTTGCGGCCGGGATGCTCCTCGGACAGGTGGGCATGCACATCCCGCCGGGCTACAAACACTTCGGCCTCCAGGCCCGGTTCATAGATAAACCCGTAGCCCCGGCGGACATCAAACCGCCTCACCTGCCCCTCGTACAACGGGCCCCGGACACGGAACGTGGCCTGGCGGAGATTCTCTTTCTCCCTTATCGCTCTGGCCACCAGCTCAGCCTTCTTCCGTTCCCTCTCAGCGATCTCCAGGCCCAGCGGTACCGGCTCCCTATCCCAATACGGGGCTGCTGCGATCTCCGGCGCACGGGTCGGGCCCCGCGGGACATCCTGGACGTTGCCCACTGTCAGGAATCTGGGCGGCGTGTCCCGCGGTGTCTTGGCCTTGGGCGCTGCCTTACAGCAACAACCCGGCGCTACCTCAGCCGAGGTGTGGGGGATGGGCATAGGGGCTTTCCGCGGCTTGGCCTTCGGCTCGGAGCGGGTCATCGGCTCCGACTCGGGAAACTTCTCGGGGACTGTCTCTGGTACAACCTTCGGAGCCTTCCATGGCAACACCTCCGGTTTGCTACGGGCTCCGGCTACAGGTCGGTCCGCCGGGGCGAACGGGCTGGGTTTCACTACCGGTTGCGGTGGTAGCGGGCCTAGTGGCGGGGTCACGGCCTCCGAGACGGGTGGCGAGGGAGGCAACGGGGGGAGAGGGCTTGGACCGGGTCCCTCAGCCGCAGCGACCGGTCCCTCGGGGACATAGGGGCGTGGGTCACTCACCCTCCCTTCCTCAGCTTCCTCCTCGCGTCTCCGCACGGTGGCTATAACGTCCGCCATGTCGGTCTCCCACTCCTCCAAGAGGAGCTGCATTTTGACCTGCAGCCTTAAATGGAGCTGTGCGGTCCGGATTTCCACCCACGCTGCGGTTCCCGGCGCGGGGGCCACGGTGTTTCGGGACGGCATCCACATGGTGACTTCTTCTTCCAGGAACGGAGTGACTGCAGGGTCCTGGCGTCCCTGCTTTTATAGCCGCGGTTACATGCAGCTAGCCGCCATCGCGTCCCCCTTAGCTTCTTTTCGGCCACTCCCCTATCGGGGCGGAGTTCTGGCCTTCGCGCCTCTGCTGCTCGAGAAGACGCTCGAGCGGGAACTTTTCGCGCCAAAGATGGCGACTTCTGGAAATTTTCAGCCGGATACCTCCGGCGGTCACAAGGCGCACCTCTACCCAACGGCAGAGCGGTAGGATCCTGTTCGTGACGCCAAGTTGTCACGGGCGGGGAGGAGGGTGTCAGCACTGCGCTCACCACTCTGCTCGGGTCCGGCTGCTGCTGCTCAGTGGTGGCTCGAGCGATGGGCCGGATCCCGGGGGGGTTCTCGAGCGGCACTCCTCGCCCGTGAGTGAAAAGGGGTTGGTGTTTTGGGAATAAAGTCTATTGTCCGTGACGCCACCCACGGTTGTGGTGATTGAGTGTACACCACCGCTGCTCTATATGGGGGTCCCGGGGACGGTGAGGTGGAGCAGCCAGTTGTTGTGTTGCCCCTCCGTGGGTAGGGGTTGGTGATCCCGGGGCCCAGTGAGGAGGTGGGAAGGTGCTAGTGTCGCGGGCGGGGAGGAGGGTGTCAGCACACCGCGCTCACCCCTTCTGCTCGGGTCCGGCAGCTGCTCCTGGTGGCTCGAGCTGTAGGCCGGATCCCGGGGTTTCTCGAGCGACACTCCTCGCCCGTGAGTGAAAGGGGGGTGTTTGTTGGGTGTGGGAATTGTTATAGTTCGTGACGCCACCCACGGTTGTGGTGATTGCACCACCGCTGCTCAGTGTGGGGGTCCCGGGGATGGTGATGCGGAGCAGCCAGGTGTTGTGTTGCCCCTCCGTGGGTAGGGGTTGGTGATCCCGGGGCCCAGTGAAGAGATGTAAAGTGTAGGGCCTGGAGGGCGCAGGGACGCGGGGGCAGCGCTGTGCCTTGCGGCACTGTGGTACTCACTCAGCCTGAGACTTGGACACAGTTTGTACGGTAAACCAAACGGCTGGTAGGACGGTCCCACAGACGGCTGCACCTGCACTCCCGGTAGGTGACGGTGATGTCTCTCTTCCTTGCACCTGTGTTGACTGATGGTAGCGGTGGATTCCCTCCGGTTACCCGCTCCCCGACTGCAATCTGGGCCGGAGGAGCTCTACACTTTGCCCGCAGGCGCTGGCCCTGGGGAAACTGGTGCCCTGGCGGTGGCGGTGTCTCCCCTGTAATGGTCGGGCTGTTGCCGTCAATCGGGACTTGGTTGCTGGGGGATCTACGTCCCCTTCACTGACGGATTCGGCAAATTTGGCGACTCCTAGCCTTGCCGGGGTCCGAGAGGCCCCTGCCCTGGTGCTGACTGTCCTTCGGAACACTGCTCCAGACCACCGGGCACACAGCCAACGGGGTCCTTCCAGGAACTTCCAAACGGTCCCCCTCCGAACAGTCACCGCCGTCGCTGACCTTGCTGTTCTAGCCCTACACAAAGCTGGGCTCTCAGGCTTTGCACACTCTCTGCGCTGTCACCACTTCTTGCTTTCCTCCTTTACTACTCTTCTTTCCTCCACTTTCACTTCTTGGTTGTTTACTCTAGCCCCTGCCTGGGCTACTCCTCCCTGACTAGACTTGTTTACTCAAGCTCGTACCTGAGCTAACTCTTCCCCTGCCCGGGGCTATCTGCCTGGTAACTTCCTGCCTCCAGAGCTGTGAGCTCCTTGGTGGGCGGAGCCAACCGCCTGGCCCACCCCCTGGTGTGCATCAACAGACTCCTGGAGGAAGGCAACAAGGATTTTTGGTTAGCAGATGTGCCTACCTGGAGTGTGGGGTGTGGTGGTGTTGTGACCTGTGTCCCCTGGCTTGCCCAGTGCGACACATTCCCCCTTAGCAAAATGCAGACCGTCCGCGGGCTGCCGTCCTACACCGGTTTTATTTTTCTGTAAAAAGGGGATAACAGGGTTAAACAAACATGCATAACATTTTTAATAAACTCTTCCCAAGACGGGAGGCACATTTACTTTTAACGTTTCAACGGTATACGGTCACGGTTTCCGCTCTCTCCCACCCAAGCAACCTGGCCCTGATGCTGCCCCTAAAACCCAGGCAGCACCCCTTGACCCACAGTCCAGCACACGGTACCCGAGCGGGATCTGTCCTTCCCTCCAGAGGGTAGCCACCGGTTCCTTTGGCGGCTGGGCCCTGGCCTGCTCTGCTCAGGGCCCTCCCTCCAACCTGCCTCTCCGGAGGCGGCATTGCGGAAACGGTAACGGTACCCAACATATTTACAAGCCACTAACGTTTGTGGTTGCCCTGCAGAGTTCACGGGCTTGTCCATGGCTAGTTCCCATGCATAAACTTTTAACGGTCCCCACGGGGACAACGGTGCCGTCTCCAGCCGGTTGCAAATCAACAAACAAATCAGGTTACTTCTTCGGTGTGATCATTTTAATTTTTGGCAAAACTTTCAAACTTTTCAACTTTTTCAAACAGACAACAAACTTCTGGTGGTCCCCACGGGGGACGGTGCTGCGGGCATCCATTGCCCTACTCCGGTCCTCCTGCTGCTTCATCCGAGGGAGGGGGTGCAGAGCTCACCTTGCTCTCCGGGCTGCCCCTAAGCTTCACATCCAGGGCAAACCACCCCCTCTCTCCGCAGTGCCGAGTATACCGCACCATGTCTCCCGGTATTAGATTGCGGCCAGGATGCTCCTCGGGCAGATGGGCATTCACGTCCCGCCGGGCCACAAACACCTCGGCCTCCAGGCCCGGTTCGTATATGAATCCGTAGCCCCGGCGGACATCAAAGCGCCGCACCTGCCCCTCGTAGAACGGGCCCCGGACACGGAAGGTCGCTTGCCGCAGGTTCTCCTTTTCCCGAATGGCTCGGGCCAGCAGCTCGGCTTTCCTTCGCTCCCTCTCTGCGATCTCCAGGCCCAGCTTTGTCGGCTCCCTGTCCCTGTATGGCGCTGCTGCCAGCTCCGGCGCACGGGTTGAGCCCCGCGGGACATCCAGCACGTTACCCACTGTCAGGAAGGTGGGCAGCGTATCCCGCGGTGTCATGGCCTTGGGCGCTGCCTTGCAGCAACAACCCGGCGCCACCTCAGCCGAGGTGTGGGGGATGGGCACAGGGGCTTTCCGCAGTTGGGCCTTCAGCTCGGAGCGGGTCATCGGCTCCGGCTCGGGAATCTGCTCGGGGACTGTCTCTGGCACAATCTTCGGGGCCTTCCAAGGCAATGCCTCCGGTTTGCTACGGGCTCCGGCTACAGGTTGGTCCGCTGGGGCGGACGGGCTGGGTATCGCTACCGGTTGCGGTGGTAGCGGGCCTAGTGGCGGGGTCACGGCCTCCGAGACGGGTGGCGAAGGAGGCAACGGGGGGAGAGGGCTTGGACCGGGTCCCTCAGCCGCAGCGACCGGTCTCTCCGGGACATAGGGGCGTGGGTCACTCACCCTCCCTTCCTCCGCTTCCTCCTCGCGTCTCCGCACGGTGGCTATAACGTCCACCATGTCGGTCTCCCACTCCTCCAAGAGGAGCTGCATCTTGACCTGCAGCCTTAGGTGGAGCTGCGCGGTCCGGATTTCCACCCACGCTGCGGTTCCCGGTGCGGGGGCCACGGTGTTTCGGGACGGCATCCACATGGTGTCTTTTCTGTTTGCTTCCAGGAACGGTTTTCTGGCAAGGTCCTGGCGTCCCTGCTTTTATAGCGGCGACTACATGCCGCCAGCCGCCATCGCGTCCCCCTTAGCTCTTTCCGGCCCCTCCTCTCTCGGGGCGGAGTTTTGGCCTTCGCGCCTCTACTGCTCGAGAAGACGCTCGAGCGGGAACTTTTCGCGCCAAAGATGGCGGCTTCTGAAATTTTTCTGCCGGATACCTCCGGCGGTAACAAGGCGCACCTCTACCAGACGGTAGAGCGGTAAGATCCTGTTCGTGACGCCAAGTTGTCGGGGGCGGGGAGGAGGGTGTCAGCACACCGCGCTCACCCCTTCTGCTCGGGTCCGGCAGCTGCTCCTGGTGGCTCGAGCTGTAGGCCGGATCCCGGGGTTTCTCGAGCGACACTCCTCGCCCGTGAGTGAAAGGGGGGTGTTTGTTGGGTGTGGGGATTGTTATAGTTCGTGACGCCACCCACGGTTGTGGTGATTGCACCACCGCTGCTCAGTGTGGGGGTCCCGGGGATGGTGATGCGGAGCAGCCAGGTGTTGTGTTGCCCCTCCGTGGGTAGGGGTTGGTGATCCCGGGGCCCAGTGAAGAGATGTAAAGTGTAGGGCCTGGAGGGCGCAGGGACGCGGGGGCAGCGCTGTGCCTTGCGGCACTGTGGTACTCACTCAGCCTGAGACTTGGACACAGTTTGTACGGTAAACCAAACGGCTGGTAGGACGGTCCCACAGACGGCTGCACCTGCACTCCCGGTAGGTGACGGTGATGTCTCTCTTCCTTGCACCTGTGTTGACTGATGGTAGCGGTGGATTCCCTCCGGTTACCCGCTCCCCGACTGCAATCTGGGCCGGAGGAGCTCTACACTTTGCCCGCAGGCGCTGGCCCTGGGGAAACTGGTGCCCTGGCGGTGGCGGTGTCTCCCCTGTAATGGTCGGGCTGTTGCCGTCAATCGGGACTTGGTTGCTGGGGGATCTACGTCCCCTTCACTGACGGATTCGGCAAATTTGGCGACTCCTAGCCTTGCCGGGGTCCGAGAGGCCCCTGCCCTGGTGCTGACTGTCCTTCGGAACACTGCTCCAGACCACCGGGCACACAGCCAACGGGGTCCTTCCAGGAACTTCCAAACGGTCCCCCTCCGAACAGTCACCGCCGTCGCTGACCTTGCTGTTCTAGCCCTACACAAAGCTGGGCTCTCAGGCTTTGCACACTCTCTGCGCTGTCACCACTTCTTGCTTTCCTCCTTTACTACTCTTCTTTCCTCCACTTTCACTTCTTGGTTGTTTACTCTAGCCCCTGCCTGGGCTACTCCTCCCTGACTAGACTTGTTTACTCAAGCTCGTCCCTGAGCTAACTCTTCCCCTGCCCGGGGCTATCTGCCTGGTAACTTCCTGCCTCCAGAGCTGTGAGCTCCTTGGTGGGCGGAGCCAACCGCCTGGCCCACCCCCTGGTGTGCATCAACAGACTCCTGGAGGAAGGCAACAAGGATTTTTGGTTAGCAGATGTGCCTACCTGGAGTGTGGGGTGTGGTGGTGTTGTGACCTGTGTCCCCTGGCTTGCCCAGGGCGACACACTAGGCCTGGTGGGCGCAGGGACGCGGGGGGGGGGGGGGCGCGCGGTGCCTTGCGGCACTGAGGTACTCACTCAGCCAGTAAACACGACACAGTTCTCGGTAAACAAACGGCTGGTTGGACGGGTCCCTCAGACGGTTCACGGTGCTGCGGTTCCCTGCAGTTAGCGGTGACGGTCTCTTCCCTGCACCTTTGAAATGTCTGTTTGGTAGCGATGGGTTCCCACCGGTTACCCACTCCCCGGCTACAATCTGGACCGGAGGAGCCACTCTCTTGCCCGCAGGCGCCGGCCCTGGGAAACTGGTGCCCAGGCAATGGCGGTGTTTCCCCGTTGTGGTTGGACCTTTGCCGTCAATCAGGTCTTGCTTGTTGGGAGACAGACGTCCCCTTCACTAACGGATTTGGCAATTTACGGCGACTCCAAGCCTTGCCGGGATCCGAAAAGCCCCTGCCCTGGTGCTGACTGCCCTTTGTATACTGCTCCAGACCCCCGGGCACACAGCCTCCGTGGTCCTTCCAGCAACCTCCAGACAGTCCCACTGCAGACCTCCACCGCCGTCTGCTGACCTTGCTGACTCCGTCTGGGCACACAGCCACAGACCAACTTCAGGCTTTCTGTCACTTCCACTGATGTTTCACTTCACTCTAGCTCCCTCCTGAGCTACACTCTGTTCACCTCCTACTCCTTAACTCATCTCTCCTTATCTGCCTGGTACTTCCTGCCTCCAGAGCTGTGAACTCCTTGGTGGGCGGACACCAACCGCCTGGCTCCACCCCCTGGTGTGAACACCAGCCCCTGGAGGAAGGCAACAAGGATTTGTAGGTTAGCTGGTGTACCTGCAGGGAATGTGGGGTGCGTGTGGTGTTGTGACCTGTGACCCCTGGCTTGCCCAGGGCGTCACATTAGTGTGAACCCTGTGGGGTTGGAGTCTCTGGTCCTGTCCCTGATTCTCCCTTTGCTACTGAGTCTCAGATTTTTAAAGTCAGTGAGGTCCTTGATGGTCCCCTCACTGTGCAGGTGTTATCAGGCCTCCACTGGCCTGTACTCCACTGGCAATTAACCTCCTGGGCACCAGGTTATTGTTCACTCCAAGTCAGTGTGTCTCCTCACGTTCACCTTCACTGTCTCACTCCGACTGACTACTGTCCACTTTCTGCCCCTCCCACCTGGTCAACTAGTGGACTGGACTGGCTCCACCTCTAGGCGGCCATCCATTGGTCCGACCCTAGCTTTATACCATTCTATGGGGGATTGTTGGGGAAAACTGGGATTTTGTGAAGTGTTTGTGTGTGACCGACACTGGTCTTCTCGGGCCCTAGGGAGTAGGCACTGCATCCAGGTGAGAATGCAGAACCTTGTTGCTCCCTGATGACTTCAGGTGCGCTACATGAGCATAGCCTATGTGTCAGAGGCAGCTTTAGTGCCTGATAATACGTGATGTGTTTTGTGTCCATCGTCTTACACTAACTTAGTTTGTAAAATTGAAATAAGACATATATCTAGCCAGTTTGATTTAGTCGTCATACCCACATCCGTGTTTAAACACATACATGAAAAAATGGTACCGGTGTCATCAGTGTTTTGGATCAGTGTGTCATCTGTGTTTGCTTTTTTCCATCAGTGCATCCTTTGTTTTTCAAGGAAAAAGAAATAAGTATAGTTAAATATAAGCCCTACCCCAAAAATAAGCCCTAGTCACGGTTCAATAGTGAAGTGTTCATGCAGCTAAAAAAGTTAAAGAATACTGCAGGACACTTCATTATAGACAGTGGACTACCCACAATCATACTCACCAGACGCCGGATGAGAGGACCTGAAGTTAATCACACATCCACATACATCAGATCACACACCCACACACATCAGATCACACACACACCAGATCACACACACACATCAGATCACACACACACATCAGATCACACACACACATCAGATCACGCAAACAATCAGATCGCACACCCACACATATCAGATCGCACACCCACACACATCAGATCACACACCCACACAGATCAGATCGCACACACAATCAGATCGCACACCCATACACATCAGATCGCACACACATCAGATCACACACCCACACACATCAGATCGCACACAAAATCAGATCGCACACCCACGCACATCAGATCTCAATCACAAAAACATCATATTGCACACACAATCACACATCAGACCGCTCACACACACTCACTCAACATCCAGCAATACCGATTTGGTAAGGGCTAAATCCTAGTGGCTAGAAGGACCTCTGCTGACATCATGCCCATGTGACTAAAAGGGGCGGGGTCTACGCCTACATAGCTGATACCGGTAAGCAACAATAAGATAGCAATCGGTATTGCTGAATATGGTGAGTGTGTGTGTGCAATCTGATGTGTGATCTGATGTGTGTGTGTGTGTGTGTGTGTGTGTGTGTATGAGTGTGTGTGCGATCTGATATATGTGAATGTGTCGGCCAGAAGCAGGGGATGCAGCATGGAGCTTACCTGCTCGGAGCGCCCGCTGAAGATCACAGGAGGACTTGGGAGCCCCGCAGACATCTGGCAAGTATGAGTCTCCTGAGAAGGATGGGGGTTGCTTTTTTTGTGGGGTATACTTACTGTTGCACAGCTTCTAGCTTCTCAGGTATAGAAGAACGTTCACAGAGAAGATTACATGGGATAACAAGCTCTTTTCTCCTTGGAACATGAGGTGATGATATGCACAGTCATGTAGCATTGCATCAGGAAGAAAAACCAAAACTAGGAAGAAAAAACAAAAGACTTTTACAATACAGTGAGTAAGGAAACTTTACACAACATCACCATCTACTGTTAGATCAGCATAAAGTCCTGCTTCACACAAACATAGAAGTCCTTGTCTGTTGCATATACCAACACTTACCCCCAACCGTGTTTATCCAAGAATAAGACCTACCTCGAAAATAGGCCCTAGTGTTTTTTTCGGGGCAAAAAAAAAGTATAAGACAGTGTCTTATTTTTGAAAAAACATGGTAGTAAACCTGCAGGCAGGTAGTCCTTCAAATTCATGTGCTCTGCTCACTCCCGCCACCATCAATGTTTGGCCTTTTGTTTTTGACGTTTGCACAGTGTACACAGAAAGCTTCTAATCAGTGGTGTGGGTGGTTTTATGCTAGATTTTCACCTTATAAAATCAGGGATATTATGAAAATTATAGCAAGCAGCCCAGTAAGCGACAGATCCCTGGAATAGGGGTCTCTACCCATACAATATGGATGGGGTAGCTAAAACCTGGAATATTTGCATTATTAAAATCTGGACATTTTTAAAAGCTGTTATCTTCTAAATGTACCTAATGGCCATCAGATATTGTACAGCAAATCCTAAATGTTTCCTCACTGTTGAGTAACTTTTTATGGGTTCAGAAGAATCACTTTCTGACTCTAGCCATCAAGATAATCTGTTTGTACAGATTTTTGATCATTCAAGTTGACTTATCTCAATAATATACTGAAAAAAACATTCTGAAAGTGAAAGTTTACCTTTACATATCAGAAAGGTAAACATGCGGACTCTTAAGGTGGCTTTACACACTGCAACATCGCAAACGACATCGCTGTAACGTCACCGGTTTTGTGACGTAATAGCGACCTCCCCAGCGACATTGCAGTGTGTGAAACACATCAGTGACCTGGCCCCTGCTGTGAAGTTGCTGATCGCTACAAATCGTTCAGGACCATTCTTTGGTCCTTTGTTTCCCGCTGTGCAGCAAAGTCTCAGTGTGTAAAGGGGACTTAAAACACTGGAAACGAGTGATGTGTCACAATATCTGTCAATCACTATCCTCTGTCAGTCGGTCTCTCCCTCTCGGTCTCTATTCTCTCTCTGTCGGTCCGTCACTATCTCTGTGCCTCTCTCACAGTCTGTCGGTCATTTTCCCCTCCTCTCTCATACTCACCGATCCCTGGCGCGGCACTGCTTTACACTGGCATTCACACTGCTGCGGCGGCTTTTCCTCTTTTGAAAAAGCCGGCCGCTCATTAAACAATTTCGTATTCCCTACTTTCCCCGCCCATAGGCGCCTATGATTGGTTGCAGTGAGACACGCCCCCACGCTGAGTGACAGGTGTCTCACTGCACCCAATTACAGCAGCCGGTGGGCGGGTCTATACTGTGCAGTGAAATAAATAATTAAATAATTTAAAAAACCAGCGTGCGGTCCCCCCCAATTTTAATACCAGCCAGATAAAGCCATACGGCTGAAGGCTGGTATTCTCAGGATGGGGAGCCCCACGTTATGGGGAGCCCCCCAGCCTAACAATATCAGTCAGCAGCCGCCCAGAATTGCCGCATACATTATATGCGACAGTTCTGGGACTGTACCCGGCTCTTCCCGATTTGCCCTGGTGCGTTGGCAAATCGGGGTAATAGGAGTTATTGGCAGCCCATAGCTGCTAATAAGTCCTAGATTAATCATGTCAGGCGTCTCCCCGAGAAACCTTCCATGATTAATCTGTAAATTACAGTAAATAAACACACACACCCGAAAAAATCATTTATTAGAAATAAAAAACACAAACACATTCCCTCATCACCAATTTAATAAGCCCCAAAAAGCCCTCCTTGTGCGGCGTAATCCACGGACCTCCAGCGTCGCTTCCAGCTCAGCTGCATGCAGGTGACAGGAGCAGCAGAAGACACCGCCGCTCCTGTGAGCTCCACGCAGCTAATGAAGACATCACGAAATCTCAAATAAAAGCCATACATTATAGTTTATCAAATTCTCTCATTTACCAATTTATTAAAAGTGGAGATTTTCTTTCAAGCTCCTGTAGAATGATTCATACAGCGAATCTTCTAAGATAGAGCTATTCCAAATCTATTATTACACTCACAAAATTATTATATATAAAATACATTAGATTCGTATGGCATGGACTTTCAAATACATGATGTAGATAGGAATTAGCTCCACTTTTGTTATAAATTGGATTTATTGAAACCTATAAAATATGCATTTGCAAAATTCCTTCTGTAAATCATAAGCAGCCACCATAGAAACATTATTCCTTACCCCACAATCCCAGGAGGTGCTACATATCTCTACACTCAGCTGAAACCCTGATCTTCACGCCTGCCGCTGATACTGAACCATTTCCTGCCTCAGTGTACAATTATGCGCAATGAATCTGCCTCTACACACTGGGGAAAGGATCACATAATGGAAATGTTCATATATAAGGAATAAGAAAAAATGTTAGGAAAATATTGCTGTACAAGTGAATGGTAAGGCCCATCAAGCTTTCAGAACATTTGTCCCTACTACTGCAAGGTAACGAAAAAAATGCTTTGGCAAACCAAAGGTTAACTGATCGTATTCACTGAAATGTTACAAAATAAATACTGTAGCCCCAGATAGAGTTAAAAATGGTTTCCACAACAATGAATCAAATTATAAAAGTTAAAATAATATAGTTTTAGGCTGGGTTCACACTCTGCACATTTGGTGCATTTTTTCTGTACAGATTTTCTGCTATTAAAATCCACAGCATTTTATCGAAACAGCTAACTAGTTAAATTTGAATGTAACCTCATCCACATATCTATTTTTTTTTTTTCGGTTTAGCTGGGGAATCCAAGTACAAAATGTGTTTGGTTGCAATTCTTAAATCCACAGCATGTTAAAACTTTCTGCAGAAAAAGTCAAGATTTTGACCTTTGCAGGTGATAGGATGAAATCAACATTTAGGCCAGGGGTGGGGAACCTCATGACCTTTTGTGCGGCCCCCGGACAGATTCCCGGGGGCGGCAGTGCTTCAGCCACTGTCGTGATCTTACCGGTCACCGGCCCTTTAAATCTTCACATGCGCTGCTTGCGCCCACCAATGAGCTCTTTCGCTGGCAGGTGCCAGCGTGCTCAGGACTTACTTTGTGGGCGGGTTTAGCGCTCTGCGCTTCCGTCCCACAGCAGCTTCACTGTTCCAGCATTGTGCCGCCCGCTCCCCGACGCTGTGTGCCGCCCGCTCTCTGCCCCTTCTCTGGTGCAGCGTGCCCCAATCAGTGCTGTGTGCCGCTCGCTCCCCGGCTCTGTGTGGCGCCCGCTCTCCGATGCAGCGTGCCCCAAAAGTGCTGTGTGCAGTTCCCCGGCACTGTGTGCCGCCCGTTCTCCGCCCCCTTCTGCGGTGCAGCGTGCCACAATCAGTGCTGTGTGCCGCCCGCTCCCCGGCTCTGTGTGGCGCCCGCTCTCCGGTGTAGCGTGCCCCATTAGTGCTGTGTGCAGCTCCCCGGCGCTGTGTGCCACCTGCTCTCCGCCCCTTCTCCGGGCAGCGTGCCCCCTGCAGTGCTGTGTGCAGCCTCCCCAGTGATCACCCCCAGTGTTGTGTTCTCTCCAGTGCTGCGTACCACCCCAAGTGCTGTGTACCCCCTAGCTCTGCAAGTGCTGTCCATGTCCCCCAGTCTCCTCCTAGTGATGTCTGTGCCCCCCAGTGATGTCTGTGTGCCCCCCCTTAGTGATGTCTGTGACCCCCCCTTAGTGATGTCTGTGCCCCCCCTTAGTAATGTCTATGCCCCCCTATTAGTGATGTCTGTGTGCCCCCCTTAGTGATGTCTGTGTGCCCCCCCTTAGTGATGTCTGTGGGCCCCCCCTTAGTGATGTCTGTGTGCCCCCTCTTAGTGATGTCTATGCCCCCTTTAGTGATGTCTGTGCCCCCCTTAGTGATGTCTATGTGCCCCCCCTTAGTGATGTGTGTGTGCCCCCCCTTAGTGATGTCTGTGTGCCCCCCCTTAGTGATGTCTGTGCCCTCTTAATGATGCCTGTGCCCACCTAGTGATGTCCGTGCCCCCCTAGTGCTTTCTGTGTCGCCCTAGTGATGTGTGTGCCCTCCCAGTGCCGCCTTTACCCCACAGCAATGCTTATGCCTCCCTGTGACCTAGTTATGTGTGTTCCCCAGCCCCTCTTGTCATGTATATGCCCCCAGAATCTCCTGTTATGTATATGCTCCCAGCCCCTCCTGTCATGGATATGCCCCAGTGTCTCCTGTTATGTGTATGCCCCCAGTGTCTGCTGTGAGGTGTATGCCCCAATTCCTCCTGTGATATATGCATCACACGCTGGGGTATATACATCACATTGGAGATGCTGTGGCCATACATATCACAGGAAGGGCTGGGAGCATATACCTCACAGGAGGGACTGGGCGAATATACCTCACAGGAGGGGCTGGGCGCATATAACTCACAGGAGGGTCTGGGCGCATATACCTCACAGGAGGGGCTGGGCGCATATACCTCACAGGAGGGGCTGGGTGCATATACCTCAAAGGAGGGGTTGGGCGCATATACCTCACAGGAGGGGCAGGGCGTATATACCTCACAGGAGGGGCTGAGCGCATATACATCAAAGAAAAGGCTGAAAGCATATACATCACAGGAGGGGGCTGGGGGCACATACATGTCCCCAGCCCCTCATGTGATGTATGTGCCCCAAATGTCTCCTGTGATGTAGATGTCTCCTGTGATGTATATACAGTAGTCCCAGCGTCTCCTATGTGATTTATATGCCAACAGCCCCTTCAGTGATGTACAGTATGTGTCTCCTGTGATTTATATACACCAGTACCAGTGTCTGGTATGTGATGTATATGATTTACCAATCTTATTACAAAGAGTTGCCTGTGCTCCAGACAGAGACAAACCTGGAAAAGAGAGACACAACATACGTAACATCACAGCCGCACAAAACAGAAGCCACTCCAGCCACCACAATAGGGGTGAGTTAATTAACTGTTTGACCAAATATAACCGGTTCATTTTCACATTGATAATTGTGTGCGGCCCCCGAATGTTGGCAGAAATTTCCAAATGGCACCCGGCAGTAAAAAGGTTCCCCACCCCTGATTTAGGCCATCTGCAGACGTTGCATATTTGGGGAGTTTTTACCTCAATAATAGTGATGGGTGGACCCTGACTGTAAAATTCCAGATCCACGCGGGTTCTTTTGCAACAACCACGGGCCCAGAGTTCTCAATGAACTCCGTGTAACGACCCGGGTCCGACCACCTGGGTAATAAGAAAAAAAAAAGAAGAATAAAGCAAGCAATTTATACTTACTGGTTTCCACGCGGCTGTAACACTGCTTCCAGGCTGCTCACACTATTTCTGGGGCCACTCATTATCTTCATGCATATGCACTGCTTCCCCTGCCCACTGGCAGTCCCAGAGTCTCTGATTGGTTGCAGTCAGACAGCGCCTCCAGCCTGTGTGACAGCGCGTCTGACTGAAACCAATCACATATGCTGTGTGTGTATAGATTTGTGTAAAAATAAATTTAAAAAATGGCATAGGTTCCCTCCATGTTATGATACCCAGCACAAATAAAGCATACGGATACAGGCTGCAGCCCCCAGCCGTGCACTTATCTTGGCTGTGTATCAAAATAAGAGGAACCACATGCGGCTTTTTTAAAAAAAAATATTATTGAAATAAATCATTTTAAAAAACAGCGTCCAGTCCCCCCAATTTTGATACCCAGCCATGATAAAAGGAACAGCTGGGAGCTGATATTTTTAAGCTATGAAGGCCCTTGGTTATTGAGGGACCCCTAGCCTAAAAACAGCAACCTGCAGTCACCCAGGATTGTTGCATCTATTAGCTGTGACAATCACGGAACTTTACCTGACTCATCCAGATTGCCCTGGTGCTGTGGTAATCAGGGTAATAAAGGGTTAATAACAGCTCACAGCTACCACTAAGCCCTAGATTAGTAATGGGAGGTGTGTATGAGACCCCCCATTGCTAATTTGCAAGTGAAAAGAAAGAAATACGAACACAGAATAAACACTGAATAAACACCAATAACCATAGGTATACTATGAGGCGGTTTCTGCACCAAACCGTGCAATACCTTATAGCCGGATTTATAGGTCAGCTTCAGTCCTCCTTATGGAAACAATGGTCATGGGTGTACGTAGACAGAGGAAAGAAGTTCCAAGCCAATGTCCAGGAAGCAGGAATCTACGGCAGATTCCTGCTTCCTGACCAATAACCATAGGTCCTCCCCAGCCTGAGAATATCAGCTCCCAGTTGTCAGCTTTATCATGGCTGGGTATCAAAATTGGGGGGGCGCACTCCAGTTTTTAAAAATTATTTACCTAAATAATTTTAAAAAAAAGCTGCATGCAGTCCCTCTTATTTTGATACACAGCCAAGATAAGCGCACGGCTGGGAGCTGCAGCCTGTAGCCATATGCTTTATTTGTGCTGGGTATCACAATATGGGGGGACCCTATGCCAATTTTTTTTTATTTATGAGGGGCCCTGGAAATAGCGCTAGAGTCATGCTGAGACTCAGTAGGTATAATGTGCCTGCTTTAATCCCCTATCCATTCTACCACCAATTTAAAGCGTCAAATTCTGGTCCCCATAGACTTATATGGGAACCACCGTTTGGCCAGATATCTGGGACCAAATCCAGGCCTGAACCATGGTTTTTTTTTAACCCACGTGAGCCAGCCGATCCTGGGTATCTGCGAGTCCGCCCATCACCACTACATCACTTAGTTTATAAGCCAAATCCAGAAGTGGGTAAAATATGCAGAAATGATGCCCGTGTTTCTATTATACTTTTCCTCCAATTGTCCCACTCCTGGTTTTGGCTTACAAATACTGAGGTAAAACACTCACCAAATACTCAAGCTCTGCAAGTAGACTTATGCCGGCGTCACATGGTACGATATATCGGGCAATATGTCGTCAGGGTCATGGATTTTGTGACGCACCGTACCGTGTGACATCTCCGAACGACTGTAAACAAGCAAAAATACTCACCTTATCTTAGCTCGTTGACACATCGTTCATTTTCAAAATGTCGGTCCTCCTTCTGTGCTCCGGTTGTTCATCGTTCCCGAGGCAGCATATATCGCTCCGTGTGACACCCCGGGAACAACGAACACAGCTTACCTACGTCCCGCCGGCAATGCGGAAGAACGGAGGTGGGCAGGATGTTATGTCCCGCTCATCTCCGCCCCTCCACTTCTATTGGTTGGCCGCTGTGTGACGTCGCTGTGACGCTAAACGTCCCTCCCCCTTCAGGAAGAGGATGTTCGCCACCCACAGCGACGTCGTACGGTAGGTAAGTACATGTGACGGGGGTTAACGACTTTGTGCGCCACAGGCAACTAATTGCCCGAGACACACAAACGACGGGGGCGGGTACGATCGATCGTGCGATCGCATGATAGAGCGTCCCATGTGACGCCGGCCTTAGGCTATGTGCCCACGGGAGATTAAACCTGCAGATTTATCTGTGGAAAATCTGCGGATTTTCTGGATTTTCCAGATAAATCCGCAGGTTTCAGCATGTACAGACACTCTCCATGTTATCCTATGGGACATGGGGAGTGTTGTATCCATGCTGCGGATACGTGCGGCTGCGGAACATGCTGCGGATGTCCTGCAGCCGCATGTAATTACAAGTCAATTATTTCTGCGGAATTACCTGCGGAAATCCCGGCCCTCCACTATGGAGATAGAGGATGGGACTTCTGCAGGTAAGCCGCACGAATGCCCGCAGGTTTACCGCAGATATTTCGCTGTACTACCGCAGCTAAAAGTAGCTGCAGATTTCGGCGAGCAGCTGCGGGAAACCTGCGGATGTTCCTGCGGATATATCTGCAGGTATAAAACCCGTGGGCACATAGCCTGTGCAACAAAAAGCGCAGCAAAATCCACATATAATTTGCAGATCCTGCTGCAGATCCACTGGAAAACTCCAGATTAAATTTTCGTCTGGAACGTGAGGGGCACACAGAGCTGAATATAGGGCTAGCCACATCCAGAATTTGTAGATGTGACTGCTTCACAAATTTCATCACTTTTCTGAACTCAGTCTCAACGGGAATAATCCTTTAAGGCTATGTACACACATTGCATTTTTAGCACATTTTTGATGCTTTTGTGAGTGCAGTTTTGTAACAAAACTGCATGGAAATCCTTATGCCAGCAAGGTCAATGAGAATTCTGAAGTGTTGAGCACATGTCGCTTATTTTTTCCATGTAGATTTGCAGCATAAAATAAACTGCAGCATGTCAATTTTTTCAGCATTTTTGACAGCATTTTTGCACCCCAAATGCATGATAAATGCATTGGGGAAAAAACACGCTCTAAAAACGTGGCAACAATGTATGGTAAAAACAAAGCGTTTTTTTCTGCCAAGAAATGCAGATTTGGTGTAGTAATGTCCTTAAGTATCAGAAGTACCGTATGTAGGACACAACCATACAGACAGTAAGGCCTAAGACACACGGTATGAAAATTGGAGCGAGTGGAATGCGATAAAACATCGCATTTCACTCGGACCAATATTAGCTATGTGCCAGCACCCATAAGTGATTATTTTCTCAACCCTAATCGGACCGAGAAAACAGTTGCAGCATGCTATGGGTGCAATGTGATCCTTGTTTCTCTTGCACCCATTCAAGTCTATGATGCAAGAGCAAAATCGCACTGCACACGTGTCGCGGGCAGGGGTGACTTACCACGTCATGGGGGCTACTCGAGGCGCTCGGATCTGGGATTGTGGCTGGGGCTCGAGTAGTGGCCGGATCCGAGGCTCATGCAGCGGCCCGTCGCCCGCAACAAATAAAAATAGGGTTATTTACAGGGGAAGAGTTTGTCAGTGATGCCACCCGTGGGTTGCGGTGAGGGTTGGTGACACTGCTGCTGCCTTGTTATGGAACGCCCAGGGCTGATGGAGTTGGGCAGCGAGGTGGAATCCCCTCCAGGGGTAGGGGAGGTGTAGTCCCGGGGCCCAGAGGATGGTGCGGAATTGCAGGGAGCAGTCTTTAGAAATGGACTGGATGGTACCAGTGTACTCACTGTGGTAATAAATCACACAAAGTCCATGTGGTAAACCAAGGCCTCTGGAGGGATGTGCTGGTTCCGCACACGGGTTGACAGGGCAGAAGCCCTTCCTCCTGCACTTGTAGTTTCTTGTGTGTTGACTTAACCCGCATAAAACGGGAGCAATCCACTCTCCTGTGTTTTGTATTCAGTGGAAGCTGTTGCCCGCAAAATCTGACCCTTGGGATCTCTGTGGGTTCTGGCGGACACACTATCCCCCACGTTCGGCTTCCGTTTCGCTCTCTGGGCTACTTGAGGGACAAAGTCTGGAACCTTGTCCCCTGCTGGCTAATCAGTAAGGTGCTTGAAGCGATCCTTGCCCTGGGGTCCAGGTACCCCGACTGTGCACGGCCTCCGGACCGGATTCCTGCTGTCGGCACCGGCGGGCTACAACCCTGCCCCGGTCCACTTTAGGTCTCCTGCGACCGGATCTCCGTCGCCTGTGCCCTGCTCTGCCATCTACCACTTAGTCCGTACTCTGGTAGTCTAGTAGTCCAGGGGTTCCAACCCCTGACTATCACTTTACACTCCTCTCCCTTCAACTCTCTATGCTTGTCTCTCTTCAAACTTCAACTCTGACTGTCTTGTTCACTCCTCTGACACCTCAGGACCCCTAGGTGGGCGCTCCCATCTGTCTGGTCATGCCCACTGGTGTGTCCCTATTTTCCCGGGTGGGGGGGTTGACTAGGCTTTTATGGCTGGTGATACATATGTGTGGTGTTGTGTTGGTAGAATCCCAAGGAGAAGGTGATTTCTGCACCCTGGAGGGTGTACAGTCATCTGTGACTACCTGGTTTTACAAGGGCATCACACACGCATTAAACCGGTATAATGCGAGTGCAGAGCGAGAATGGCAATAGCCGGCAACGGAGGACAGAGGCAGATAAATCCCTCCCTCTCCTCTGCAGCGCCGGCCCTCCCCTCTTCAGTGTCGGCTCTCCCCTCCTCAGTGCCAGCCCGCCCCCCCGCAGCTGTGGTCTGGTCGCATGATCAGACCTCAGTCGCAATGACACTCGCATGACACTCGGCTCCTGCTGTGCTGCCAGTGTGTGCCGAGTGTCATGCAAGGATCGCAGTAGTCCCCGTGTGGCCCCAGCCTAACATGTACAGTGCTTTGATTAGTCCAGTACTACAGTACTGCTGTGGGTTGGCAAATTGCTACAGTTAGGTCCAGAAATATTTGGACAGTGACACAATTTTCGCGAGTTGGGCTCTGCGTGCCACCACATTGGATTTGAAATGAAACCTCTACAACAGAATTCAAGTGCAGATTGTAACGTTTAATTTGAAGGTTTGAACAAAAATATCTGATAGAAATTGTAGGAATTGTACACATTTCTTTACAAACACTCCACATTTTAGGAGGTCAAAAGTAATTGGACAAATAAACCAAACCCAAACAAAATATTTTTATTTTCAATATTTTGTTGCGAATCCTTTGGAGGCAATCACTGCCTTAAGTCTGGAACCCATGGACATCACCAAACGCTGGGTTTCCTCCTTCTTAATGCTTTGCCAGGCCTTTGCAGCCACAGCCTTCAGGTCTTGCTTGTTTGTGGGTCTTTCCGTCTTAAGTCTGGATTTGAGCAAGTGAAATGCATGCTCAATTGGGTTAAGATCTGGTGATTGACTTGGCCATTGCAGAATGTTCCACTTTTTTGCACTCATGAACTCCTGGGTAGCTTTGGCTGTATGCTTGGGGTCATTGTCCATCTGTACTATGAAGCGCCGTCCGATCAACTTTGCGGCATTTGGCTGAATCTGGGCTGAAAGTATATCCCTGTACACTTCAGAATTCATCCGGCTACTCTTGTCTGCTGTTATGTCATCAATAAACACAAGTGACCCAGTGCCATTGAAAGCCATGCATGCCCATGCCATCACGTTGCCTCCACCATGTTTTACAGAGGATGTGGTGTGCCTTGGATCATGTGCCGTTCCCTTTCTTCTCCAAACTTTTTTCTTCCCATCATTCTGGTACAGGTTGATCTTTGTCTCATCTGTCCATAGAATACTTTTCCAGAACTGAACTGGCTTCATGAGGTGTTTTTCAGCAAATTTAACTCTGGCCTGTCTATTTTTGGAATTGATGAATGATTTGCATCTAGATGTGAACCCTTTGTATTTACTTTCATGGAGTCTTCTCTTTACTGTTGACTTAGAGACAGATACACCTACTTCACTGAGAGTGTTCTGGACTTCAGTTGATGTTGTGAACGGGTTCTTCTTCACCAAAGAAAGTATGCGGCGATCATCCACCACTGTTGTCATCCGTGGACGCCCAGGCCTTTTTGAGTTCCCAAGCTCACCAGTCAATTCCTTTTTTCTCAGAATGTACCCGACTGTTGATTTTGCTACTCCAAGCATGTCTGCTATCTCTCTGATGGATTTTTTCTTTTTTTTCAGCCTCAGGATGTTCTGCTTCACCTCAATTGAGAGTTCCTTAGACCGCATGTTGTCTGGTCACAGCAACAGCTTCCAAATGCAAAACCACACACCTGTAATCAACCCCAGACCTTTTAACTACTTCATTGATTACAGGTTAACGAGGGAGACGCCTTCAGAGTTAATTGCAGCCCTTAGAGTCCCTTGTCCAATTACTTTTGGTCCCTTGAAAAAGAAGAGGCTATGCATTACAGAGCTATGATTCCTAAACCCTTTCTCCGATTTGGATGTGAAAGCTCTCATATTGCAGCTGGGAATGTGCACTTTCAGCCCATATTATATATATAATTGTATTTCTGAACATGTTTTTGTAAACAGCTAAAATAACAAAACTTGTGTCACTGTCCAAATATTTCTGGCCCTGACTGTACATGGCAGGATTATAGTGTAGATGTTCTGTGTTATATGAGACTTCTTTCTTGGTGCTGAGACCCGACACTGCTGTAGTAGCACTCTATGTGGATATCACACTTGGCAGAAAACACAATAATAGTGCAGCTATAACTTATTGTTTTGCAGACTAACTAATTGACTTTTGGGCATCACACGATGATGGAGGCACAGATTCTAGTCTGAAAAATATTCTCTATGTGAAAACTGATATTGTGCTACAGTATATTGTAGTATGTGCCTGTATCAGTCAGTTTACTGTAAGCACATAATAGTACAATAGTATTGAAAAATGTTACGGCCTAAATCAACTATTTATGTTAATGATGGAGGCAATAATCAAATCGGTTACAAAAATAACTAACTGAGATGATCTTCTGTTTTCACCCATATATTAAGTTTTTGCTAAATAACTAATTTATCATATCAATGTTTTACATTTTGTTAAAATGGTAAATGTGGCATTCTATCAAAGATCAGTGCAAATTGCCTCTTCATGGAGGAAGGAAACGAACTCTAGTGCCACCTATTGGAAGGAGCAATCATAAAAGTCAAAAGTGACCCTTTAACAAGCCTGGAGCTGGGAGAGGTGATATCATATACCCAGCATTGTGGAGAGCGGGGCTGGTATGCCTTGGATGTGAAAAGGCTTGTTATGATCGATGAGCAGGTTATGCCAGCCTCCGCTGTGGGTTACAAGTATTGATGGTAGCGGTACCAGGCTATCCAAAAGTTAAAATGTTTAAAATCTGTGTTTTCTTTTATTATTTTTCTTAGTTTGTTATTTTCTTGAAAAATGATAAGTGATGTTTATATGAAAAATGATGATTACCAGGTATTAATCAACTGATTACTTTACCTGATTGAGAGCGTTTGCATAATGTTGCACCTGCTGTATGGACTCCGTTTTCCTTTTCCCCATATATGGTAGTAGTAAAAATTGACCATGGCTGCGGGACTGGTTGTGGCCAGCACGGACTGGTGCTATTGTAAATACGTTGCACCTCCTGTGCCTACCAGAGTCGTCCTTCTTAAAATCAGGGACCTTAACCCTGTCACGGACCCCAAGTAGGAATTCAGCGGGTTAAGTTTGTTTGGGTGGCGGGTTAATGGGATCTGGGACATTGGAACTGGACTGTCGCAGGAAGGGGCCGCAACGGAGCAGGTTGAGCCCCCGCTATCAATGCAACCGGTAGCGTTCCACAGTTTTTATAAAATATGAACTTTAAAGGGGGCTTTACACGCTACAACATCGCTAATGCGAACTCGTTGGGGTCACGGAATTGGTGACGCACATCCGGCCGCACTAGCGATGCCGTTGCGTGTGACACCTATAAGCGATTTTGCATAGTTGCAAAAACGTGCAAAATTGCTCATCGGTGACATGGGGGTTCATTCTCAAAAATCGTTACTGCAGCAGTAACGAGGTTGTTCCTCGTTCCTGCGGCAGCACACATCGCTCCGTGTGACACCGTAGGAACGAGGAACCTCTCCTTACCTGCCTCCCGGCTGCTATGCGGAAGGAAGGAGGAGGGCGGGATGTTCCGGCCGCTCATTTCCGCCCCTCCGCTTCTATTGGGCGGCGGTTCAGTGACGCAGCTGTGACGTCTCTGTGACGCTGAACGAACCGCCCCCTTAGAAAGGAGGCGGTTCGCCGGTCACAGCAACGTCGCCGGGCAGGTAAGTAGTGTGATGGGTCTGGGCGATGTTGGGCGGCACGGGCAGTGATTTGCCCGTGTCACACAACAGATGGGGGCGGGTACCCACGCTAGCGATATCGGTACCGATATCACAGCGTGTAAAGCGGCCTTAAGAGTTTAATGAAATGTTTAAGTAATTTGCCTCCCCTGTGAGGGATGGAAAGTGTCAATAAAAATGTTATTTTTCTCTTTTTCAGTTAACAAAAATAAACCTCTGGATGGCCTGTAGTTCGGAGACGAACCAAGGGGGAATGTGACGCCCCTGGGCTATTCAGGTCGTCACAGGGTACTGCACAAACTGCCCTCCCCGTGCAATATTCAACCCCCCATGGTTCTGGGTCTCTATCCTTTAGCACTGCCTCCACCAGCAATCACAAATCCTAGATACACTTTGCACCACACCTGTCAGGCACACCAGTGGGCTGCTTAAGCAGGAATAGCACCGCCCACCTAGAGGTCAGACAGGGAAGTGGGAGGTGTCAAGTTAGTCGAGTGGTAGCCCTCGAGCTGAGAGGAGCTCTGAAGAAGCTGGGATTTTAAGCTCCCAGGGGAGAAGTAAACTAGGTCACACAGGTGGTGTGGACCTAAAGGAGTCAGACCCCCGGTCGCAGGGGATTGAGGCTATGTGCCTGGAAACTGTCAAGGAGGACGGTTGGCAGCATGGTCCTATCACCATCCTGGGACCGAAGGCACGACGGGGTACACGGACCCTAGTTCGGGGAGACGCTTCAGGCTACCTAGCAATTAACCTGCAGAGGAGAGGGCCTTTATGGACTGTTCCCACCAAGCTAAGAGATCGGGGGCACTAGTACAATGAGGGGGATAGGGCTTTTCTAGCAAGCGGCCCACTGAAATTCCAAGCGTGAGCTCCTGAGAGCAGGCTCCTTCACTTAGCCATAGTGGGGAGCGGGGCCCAGAAAGCTCCAAACTGACGGGCCACAAAGGACACTCTAAATTCTGTGCCAGGAGGCAGGTCATGGACAGGCAGTGCTGCAGGGGACGGGACCCGGACGAGCTACCCTTGAGAGGCAACGGCAGTCAGAGACTTGGTTTACCCTGTTGTCAGCGTCTGCTTCATTGCTGAGTGAGTACCTGACCGACCCCCGCATTACCATCCAGAGTCCCGGGGCCTACCCCTACCCGTGGAGGGTAACGTCATCTTGCTGCCCCACTACATCACCCCAGGTACTCCCAACGGCAGCGGCTGTACTCTCAATTACCGTACACCACGGGTGGCGTCACGAACTATACCAACTCCCCTGTAAATACCCCCTTTTCTATTTGAGTGTGGCCCCTAGCCCCTGGGTCCAGAGACCCTCGAGCCACGAGTAACCACCACCCCCGGATCCGAGAGGTTCTATACGCTGCAAGGGCGGCACACTGTTCAATATTGAGTTTCTTAAAAAAAGAGGTGGAAGATTTGAAGATGAGCATACAGAATGTGGAGACACAAATATTGGAGCAAATTACTACACAAGAGTGGGTGTCGGCAAAGACTGGCATCACGGATAAAATTTCTAAATATCGAATGGAATTATTACATATTAAAAGAATCCAATGGTTCAGGGACATTGACGATTATGACAAGGACCGAATTTTTAGCTGGCAATATAATTCCCAACCCTCACAACAAAAGAGGAAGTGGAAAAGCAACAACAGACGACAAAAACGGACATTGGATAGAACTCAATCTAAATTTGGGTTCACAACGGGTGAATCTTATTCCATGGATGACTCTAATGCGGTGGTCTCAGGCCCTTCGTCCATCTCTGTATCTTTTTTTTTAGGAAAGAGTCGGTGTGGAAGGATAAAAGACACAGGAGAGGACATAGAATGGGGCTGTAAACACAGGAGGTGGAGGCATACAAGCGACCACTCGCTCTACGGTAAAGAAGACGCAGAGGAAGGGGATCAAATAGAGCTTACACAACAATTGGTGGTAAATATTTCTTACACACCATTGACTAGTTACAGAATGATGTGTTAGCAAAAGGTTTATCCTTTTGCCCGTCTAGTGGTGTTGAGTGGTTTAAAGTGGACAATGAACCTTTTATGCGAGAGAGCAACAACTGATTTTGCAGTGAGCAGGGAGCCGGCTTCTGCGGACGCTGGTAACCAATGTAAATATCGGGTAACCAAGAAGCCCTTTCCTTGGTTACCCGATATTTACCTTCGTTACCAGCGTTCGCCGCTCTCACGCTGTCAGTGCCAGCTCCCTGCTCCCTGCACACATAGCCAGACTACACATCGGGGTGAGACAACGATGGAGGTCCGAACATGGATTGGTAAGCATAAAAGCATAATTAGAACAGGATTGACTGAACTACACATACCAAGACATTTTAAAGAGAAAGGTCACTCTGTAAATCAATTGCGGTTTCGTGTGATTGATAGTGTCCCTTACTTAAGGAGGGGGGGTTACAGAACTAAAATCCTCAAAAAGAAAAATTGTGTTGGATTCTTGAATTGGATAGTTTGTCCCCTATGGGTTTGAATATTGAATATAACCAGAGTCTATACTTTCTGGACTAGTGATCTTGTTGACCATTCATATAATTTGGTACTGTATGTTTTTTGCATGTTTTAATATCAAAGTTTTATCTCCCCAGTTTCTATATGGACATGGTGACAGAGGATGGTGACGTGGTATGTATTATCCTATGTCTTCCTCCTCTCTCCCCTATTTCAATATTGTTTTTACATGCTCTTGTGTGTGAACATGTCTTTTTTCTTCTTTGATAGTTGATGATCATATATCTTGTATACCATAGGAATTGCTATATTAATATTATGTATTTGATTGCTGGGTGTATGACTATTTTGTTATTATAAACTAGAAGGTGGCCCGATTCTAACGTATCGGGTAGTCTAGAATGTGTTTGCAGGTTAGCAGATTGAATAATAAGGTAATGAATGGACTGGATGGGTTAGGTTTAATTTAGTATTCTTCTAATTGTTTATTGGTTTTAAAATGACAAACAACAGAAGGAACAGTTTTAATAGAGGAGTCTAATGTTTAACCCTAGAACGCATACCTGGGGCCTCGCCGGCCTGCTAGGTCATTTGTTTTCTATGGTAGATTGAATTGCTTGCGCGTTCTAGGGTTAATAATGTCCATAGCTTGTAATGAAAGAAAGCCATGAACAGTGTAAAGTTAAGTAAAAATATGCTGATGCTGTGATGTGGCCCAATGCTGGTATGTGCCCCCATCATGGTGCAGCCACCATCCTGACATTTGCCCCCATCCTGCGGGTAAGGGCGCTTTCACACTTGAGTTCAGCGCAATCCGCCACTATGGAGAATAGCGCAGTCCGTTAATGCACTGCGCTATTCTACATAGACTTGTATTGACGACGTACTGTAACACAAGTGTCTGCGTTGCATCCACTGGACGACGCTGAGTCTTTATTTTGACGCAGCGTCGGGCGGAGGGAACACTACATGTAGCGTTTTTTGGGTCGTTAAAATAACGTACATTGACAGATTCCGTTGGAATCCACCAGGGTGTCTAATGATTGTCTATGGTGGCGGATTCCGCCGCTATGCACTAAGCGGCGGAATCCGCTGACAAATTCCGTCACGTTCTACTGAGCATGCTCAGCATGTCCAGCAGAACGATCTAAATGGTTTGAAATCACTCCTGGTCTCTCTCCTCCCTCGCTCATACTCACCGATCACGGGCGCGGCGCTGCACGGCTGTCACAAAGCTCCGGCGGCTTTTCCTTTTTTTAAAATGTTGGCCGCTCATTATTCAATCTCATATTCCCTGCTTCCCCCGCCCACCGGCGCCTATGATTGGTTGCAGTCAGACCCACCCCAACGCTGAGTGACAGCTGTCTCACTGCAACCAATCACAGTCGCCGGTGGGCGTGTCTATATCGTGCAATAAAATAAATAATTTAAAAAAAAAAGGACGTGTGGTCCCTCCCAATTTTGATACCAGCCAAGATAAAGCCACACGGCTGAAGGCTGGTATTGTCAGGAAGGGGAGCGCCACGTTATGGGGAGCCCCCCAGCCTAACAATATCAGCCAGCAGCCGCCCGGAATTGCTGCATCCATTAGATGCGACAGTCCCGGGACTCTACCCGGCTCATCCCGAATTGCCCTGGCGTGGTGGCAATCGAGGTAATAAGGAGTTAATGGTAGCAGCCCATAGCTGCCACTAAGTCCTAAGTCAATAATGGCAGGCGTCTCCTCGAGATACCTTCCATGATTAACCTGTAAGTTAAAGAAAATAAACACATTCACCCGAAGAAATCCTTTATTTGGAATAAAAGACAAAAAAAAACCCTCTTTCACCACTTTATTAAACCCCCAAATACCCATCCAGGTCCGACGTAATCCACAGAAGTCCCACGACGCTTTCAGCTCTGCTACATGAAGCTGACAGGAGCGGCAGTAGAATACGACCGCTCTTTATCAGCTCCACGCAGCATCTGAAGTGAGTTGCGCGATCAGCTGTGCCCTCATTCAGGTGACCCGTGGCCACAGCTCTCGGGTGGAGGACTTCAGCTGTGGCTGTGGGTAACCTGAGTGACGGCACAGCTGATCGCGCCGCTCACTGCGGTCACTCAGGAGATTTGCGGTTACCTCTCTCTCCTCCCAACCGCAAATCTTTTCCTGGCGAAACATTAAAAAAAAAAATGCAAAACGTTCTTTTACAGGAATCCGTTACTTTATTAGCTCACTACTTGCAACGCATCCATCACATGCATCACACAACACACAGTGACGGATGCCTCACAACACAAGTGTGAAAGCAGCCTAATGTGTGCGGGGGGTGGAGTACGGGGTGGGTTGAGCCGAGCGGGCCCATGGCACTCAGGACGTTAGTGCCGGGGACTGCATGGCTGGGGACAGGTGTGTGTGTTCAGTGTATAGATGCGGAGTGCGAGGGGGGCGGAGCTGAGCTGGGAAGTGTCGGGCGTCGTTATGTCGGCCCGTAGTTCGGCCAGTTCAGTTAGGCTCCCTGCACACGTAGCCAGGGTAAATATCGGGTAACTAAGCAAAGCGCTTTGCTTTGTAACCCGATGTGTACCCTGGTTACGTGTGCAGGGAGCCTTAGCTGAGCCGTTGGTCGCAGGCTCTTTAGCGCACGCGCTGTGGGGTCGGTTGTCACTATAATGACGTCATTTTGAAGCAAGACAGACAGACAGAATAAGGCAATTATATATATAGATGATGCTGTATCTCCACTCTATATGGTGGATAACGGGTGCATGCGCAGTTATAATGATATTGTGGTCTCTGGAAAATGGAATTGGGACGCATGTGAGGTCTGGATGATCCTAGAAGTCTTCTGCATCTGCGCACAGGAACTCTCTTGATTGGTCTGAGGAGACACATACAGCTTGGACGTTCACTTCGGCAATGATTCATAATGACGTCGGCACTTGCGCAGTTGTACAATACCTGGATTGGCTGCCAGGAGATCGTGTGATAAGTCACCCTATGGACTTTGGGTAGTAGGTTTCTATGCCAAAGACGCTATGCTGGCAAATTACGGAGAATGGCTTCACTTTCTACAAGTGGAAGCAGTGTTTTTATGCTAGTTTATGATTCTGTAAGTGTGCCAATGTAGCGCCCCTGAAACACTCAGGCACTACAGGGAACTGCATCCTCACGGGGATGCAGGACCTAACCCCCAGGGACCTGGAATACCAGTGCCAGCAAAACCTAGACACACCAAAATCTTAGTTACCACTCCACACCTAGTCAGACACAAGAAAATGGCCACCTAGAGGGTGGAGACAGACCACAGGGACTTGACAACCTAGTGGGAGGGGACAGCAGTCAGTGGAGTAGTAGGAAGTGAAAGTGGAAAGATGTGCCTAGAGCTGGGTCGTGTAACGGTGGCCCGCACGGGGCACAGGGCCCTAGGTCAGGCGACAGTTTCAGACAGCCTGGCAAATACCTGCACAGTGAGGGGACCTTCACGGACCTCACTGACCCACAGATTCTGGGGCACCAGCAGTAAAGCAAGAATCAGGGTTCGGGACACAGACCAGCCCTACAGGGTCCACACTGCCCGCCGTATGGAAAAGGAGACTGCCACCAAAAAGGGACAGTCTGGCCCCAAACGCTCCACGCTACGGGGACCCAACAACACTGAGAGTGCCAGGGACAGAGCAACAGAGTCATCAACTGGCACTGGAAATACTGGGACCTGAACCAGCCGTCCAAGGGTCCAGAGTGAGTAGAGACTGTTAACTACAACCCATGGTGTGCCCTCCCTTATTACTCCATCACACATCCCCCAGGCTCGGCCCTACCTGCAGAGGGCCTACCACCACAGCTGCCATTACCACCAGCCCTGGGTAATAATCAACTCAGCAGCGGAGTTCCACCATTTTAACCGCAACCCGTAGGTGGCGTCACACAAATTACTTTAATCTCCCCTGTAAATACTCCCCATTAAAAAGTACCCAGATCATGGGACCAGGCAACGGCCACCAAACTGACATTCCCCAGTTATATACTGCCCAGGACCGAGTACCCCATTCCCTGGGTGACACACCTGTATTACACTAATGTAATTGTTTCCCCCCATGAGGGTGGGTTCATGTGATTTATATATTGTTTACATTTGAGATAAGTTAATTATGTATATGAGAGGGTGGTATTGATTTTTATTGGTTAATGGGTGTATGTATAAAGAATGGATGGTTAGTGCTCATTGCAAAAGAGAGAAAGTAGTCTAGCTCACCGTACTGCCTTGCTGGTGTAATCCAAATCCTGCGCACGGAAGTGGCTTGGCAACCAATCAGTAAAGGGAAAAAGGGAGAGAATTTCCAGCGCCAGGAAGGAATATTAAAAGTCCATTTTATTGAAAATGTATAATCATAAAAAATCCAGCAAGTGAGGCATGAATGTCGGGTAACCAGCAGAACAACGCGTTTCGACAATCAGGTCTTAATCATGTTCTGATAATAAATGCATTCAGCTTCCTTTTGTTAGATCACCGTACATCCTATAATCAAAGGCACATGTGTTAGTTACTCAGGGCAACTCCCAAACTAATGGTTGTAGGGTGTCTAACAAAATGGAAATTACAAAAAACTGGAGTGGATAAAACATAAAACATACAATAACACACATGTTAAAAATAGAGATATTAAAAATTCTCTACAAGTAAAAAACAATAAATATATACGTTAGATGAAATCCCAGTTGGTAATACAATCTAATAAATCTATAAAGATGGAAAATATGTCACTGAGGAGATCTCCATAAATATGGGTCTAAGACAGATCGCATGTAAGATACATATAAAACGCATTATGTGAACTATGGTATAATAGACAGAATCGAACAGGAGACAGACCTCTAAAGCGATGTATCTCTATTGAGCATAAAACCCCTGTCCTTCATATTAACTATCCATACCTTGTGTGGACAGGGTGGACAAAAAAAATATGTCCGATTCAAAAATACAATACTAATAGTGCAATATTAAATCCTGATGGTTGTTTAGACCGTTCGGATATCTAGTACCCAGGGTGAAGATCCAGAAGGACTCTCTGTTTAGGAGTTTCCTTCTGTGATCTCCACCCCGGATCGGTCTGTGGACCTGTTCAATACCCATGAACTGAAAGCCGCTGACATCTCCCTTGTGAACTGATGCGAAATGTTTTGATACTGCAGAAATTGCAACCGCATTCTGTTTAGTGACATCCGAAAGATGCCTCCTGATCCTAACCTTTAATGGTCCTGTGGTACAACCAGTGTATTGGACGTTGCAAATTTTACATGTAATCAAATATACAATAAAAGTTGAATTACAGATGATTAAGAAACCGATAGGGAATGTTTTTTGGTTCGCAATAGAATGGAAGGGTTTTCTTTTTTGGACAAAATTACATGTTTTGCATCTGGTTGTTCAACATTTGTAAAAACCTTTTAGGGTAATCCAGGAGGATTTCTCGGTATGTCCACCATCACTTATAAAGAGACTTGGGGAGAGTATATTATTAAGTGCCGGGGCTCGTTTCGCGACACATTTGAAATTACCCTGTGTCAGTTGTTTCAATATTGGGTCCTCATTTAAGATCGGTAAATATTTGTTCACAATATGGGTGATAGCAGTATATTGGTAACTGTAATTAGTAGAAAAGACTATATTATTGTTAATATTCCTCTTTTTATGGGATGATTTATTCCTATACAGTAAGTCCTTCCTGTTAATTTCACCCACAATTTGTTTTGCTTTGTCCAAAACCCAGCAGGAATACCCTCTGTTAGAAAGTCTGTTGCAAATCTGACTTTCTTCCCTGGTATAATCACTAAGTTGGGAACAGTTACGTTTTGTTCGGATAAGTTCTCCTACTGGGATATTGTTTTTGGTATGCAAACTGTGACAGGAATCTGCTGTTAGGATAGAATTAGTGGCTGTAGGTTTACGGTATGGTGTAATTATAACTAGATCCAAATTATTGATAGATAATGTGATGTCCAGAAAGTTCATAATTTTTGAATGAGTAGAATATGTGAATTTTAAATTAAATTCATTGTTGTTCATATATAAAACAAAACTCTGTATAATGTCCTCCGGACCAGACCAAATCATGAGCAAATCATCTAGATATCTGCCATACTATTGCAGATATTCCGAGAATGGGTTATTGTCAGCATAGAGAAAATCCTCCTCCCACCTCGCTATCACAATATTTGCGAGCCAGGGGGAGAAGCGAGCCCCCATGCTGACTCCTCTGCACTGTAAATAGAATTTTTTATCAAAAGAAAAATAATTGTGTTTTAACAAAAAATCAGTTGATGAAATTAAAAAATCTTTCAGGCAGGTATCATAGTCACTAAGGCTATGTGCGCACTTACCAGATTTTGCCGCGGATTTTTCGCGGATTTGCTGCATGTTTCGCTGCAGAAAATGTTCATAACATCTCTGCAGTGAATCACCAGCAAATCCTATGGAGAAAAAAAATCCTGTGCGCACTGGGCGGAATTTGACAGCTGCATGTTTTGCTGCGGGAATCCCGCAGCAAAAACAAGTGCATGTCACTTCTTTTCCACACATCGCTGCGGGATTTCACTCCATTGACTCCAATGTAATCGTGAAATCCCGCAGGGAATAACGCAGGCAGCAAATTCTGTGCGGTTCACTGCGTTTTCCTGCGTTATTCCCTGCGGTATTTTGCGGTTTACCTCCGGTAATGTACATCACTTGCTTGCGGTTTTGCAGGGAAGTGATGTCATTACAGGAAGAGGAAGCGGAGCAGAGAGTAAACACACAGATCACAGACACACACAGACATCACAGACATAGAACACATAGACACAGACACATAGAACACACATAGAAAAAAAACGGAAATATAGAAAAAAAAGAACGTGGGCTCCGCTGCATATTCACCGTCCAGCCAAGGTAAGCACACAGCGGCGGCCCGGTATTCTCAGGCTGGGGAGGGAGAGGGGCAGGGATAATGTCCCCCGCCTCACTCCCTCTCCCGCAGCCGAGAATATCAGCCGCAGCTGCCCCGGCACTGTCGCATCCATTATGCGGCAGCATCGGGAGTGTCCTCGGCTCTTCCTGCCGCCGTGTAGCAGTGGCAGTCAGGGTAATATAACAAGGGGTTAATGATGGTGGGGGACCACCGCCATTAACTCCAGGCTTGATCATGGCAGCGTCTATGTGACAGCTGACATGATCAACCCGTAAGTAAAGTGAATAAAACACAGAAAAATCCTTTATTTTAAATAAAACCAACAAGCCTCGTTCACCATTTTATTAACCCCCCCCAAACAAAGCTCCGGCGTAATCCACAGCTCCGGCTCCTGCGTCCTGCACTGCTGACATCCAGCCGCGACTGTCACAGACACAGGCTGAATGCAGCAGACAGCAGAGGTAATTACCGGTCATTTCCCACGGCCGGTAATGTGAACTCACTGCCGACCGTGGGAAATGCAGCGATCTGTCCTCTGTCTATCCCTCTATCTATCCCTCTATCTATTCTCCTGTCTCTTTATCTATCTATCTATCTATCTATCTACTATCTCAGAATTAAATGACTTTTTTTTTTTTTTTTTTTTCAATGTGCTTTATTGCATTGAATGCAATAAAGCACATCCCAACCCGCACGCGGCAAAACCGCGGCAATACCGCGAATAATACCGCGGTAAAACCGCAGCAAACCGCGGCAAACCGCATGCGGTTTTCGGGTGCGGTTTCCCGCGGTTTTTTACCGCGGGTGCGGTAATCTTTGAGAGCATGCGGAATTTTCTCAAGGAAATTTCATTTCCCAGTGCGCACAGAGCCTAAATCTATCCAAGTGTTGAGATAGGCAGCGCAATGCCACATTATGGGGTATAGATGGATATAATGATACCACATCACAGGAAAGCCAGGAGTAATGTGGTTTCCAGCTATAACAATCAAGAACCTTTACCACTTCTTTGGTTTCCTTGATATAACCTGGTATATCAAGAATCAGAGGCTGTAGAAATTGACCAATCCACACCCCCAAGTTCTCCCCCAGTGAACCAATACCCAAAACTATTGGTCGCAGAGGGGGGGGGAATACATTTTTGTGGACTTTTGGGAGGCAATGGTAAATTGGGACAACAGGATTTTTATTGAATAGAAAATCTTTTGTTTTATCATTGATAGCCCCCACACACACACCCTCCTCCAAATTTTTCAGCCATAAATTATTGAAGTGTCTGGTGGGGTCCCCCTCTAATTCAATATATGTGTCCACATCTTGTAAATCATGTAAAATCAATTTCTTATACAAACCTGAGTTCATCAAGACAATGGCCCCCCCTTTATCAGCCTCCCTGATTGTAAGGTCAGAATTGTTTTTTAACTCTTTTAGGGCCAATCTTTCACCATGGGTCAGATTGTCTTTGGGAGGGACCATTGTCTCGTTCAACTCCATAAGCTCAGTGACAATGAGTTCTTGAAATAAGTCCAATATTGATGGTCGTGACTGTACTGGGTAATATTCCCGATTAGAAAGTACAGGTTGAATAGATTCCATAGAATTTATTGATGTTGTGTCCATATCAATGGAAAGGAGCCTTAAATCCATTTAGGCTATGTGCGCACTGGGAAATGAAATTTCCTTCCGTAAATTCCGCATGCTCTCAAAGATTACCGCACCCGCGGTAAAAAACCGCGGGAAACCGCACCCGAAAACCGCATGCGGTTTGCTGCGGTTTTACCGCGGTATTGTTCGCGGTATTGCCGCGGTTTTGCCGCGTGCGGGTTGGGATGTGCTTTATTGCATTCAATGCAATAAAGCACATTGAAGAAAAAAAAAAAAAAATACATTTAATTCTGATAGTAGATAGACAGAAGAATAGATAGAGGGATAGATAGATAGACAGACAGATAGATAGAGGGATAGATAGAGGACAGATCGCTGCATTTCCCACGGTCGGCAGTGAGTTCACATTACCGGCCGTGGGAAATGACCAGTAATTACCTCTGCTGTCTGCTGCTTTCATTCAGCGCTGTGTCTGTGACAGTCGCGGCTGGATGGAAGCAGCGCAGGACGTCGGACCTGTGGATTACGCCGGAGCTTTGTTTCGGGGGGGTTAATAAAATGGTGAACGAGGCTTGTTTGTTTTATTTAAAATAAAGGATTTTCTGTGTGTGTGTTTTTTTCACTTTACTTACGGGTTGATCATGTCAGCTGTCACATAGACGCTGCCATGATCAAGCCTGGAGTTAATGGCGGTGGTCCCCCACCATCATTAACCCCTTGTATTACCTTGCCACCACTGCTACACGGTGGCAAGAAGAGCCGAGGACACTCCGGTAGTGCCGCATAATGCATGCGACAGTGCCGGGGCAGCTGCGGCTGATATTCTCGGCTGCCGGAGGGGGAGTGAGGCAGGGGACATTAACCCTGCCCCTCTCCCTCCCCAGCCTGAGAATACCGGGCCGCCGCTGTGTGCTTACCTCGGCTGGACGGTAAATATACAGCGGAGCCCACGTTCTTTTTTTTCTATATTTCCGTTTTCTTTCTATGTGTGTTCTATGTGTCTGTGTCTATGTGTTCTATGTCTGTGATTTGTTCTGTGTCTGTGATGTGTGTGTTTACTCTCTGCACGGCTTCCTCTTCCTGTAATGACATCACTTCCCTGCAAAACCGCAGACAAGCGATGCACATTACCGGAGGTAAACCGCGAAATACCGCAGGAAATAACGCAGGAAAACGCAGTGAACCGCACAGAATTTGCTTCCTGCGTTATTCCCTGCGGGATTTCATGATTAACATTGGAGTCAATGGAGTGAAATCCCGCAGCGATGTGCGGAAAAGAAGTGACATGCACTTGTTTTTGCTGCGGGATTCCCGCAGCAAAACATGCAGCTGTCAAATTCCGCCCAGTGCGCACAGGATTTTTTTTCTCCATAGGATTTGCTGGTGATTCACTGCAGAGATGTTATGAACATTTTCTGCAGCGAAACATGCAGCAAATCCGCTTAAAATCCGCGGCAAAATCCGGTAAGTGCGCACATAGCCTAATGCTTTCTGTTCACGAAATGAAAGATAGTCCTTACTATGAGAAGTGTCCGTCTCTACATTGACCTTTTGTGGAGAAGTCTCTTTATTAGTATCAAAAAAGTGACATTTCAGCGTGATATTACGTGCAAATTTATTTAAGTCCAAGATAGTCTGAAAAATATTGAAATTAGTATTAGGGGCAAATCCAAGCCCCCTACTCAGGAAAGATATCTGCTCTTCAGACAGCACATAACTGGACAGATTCCAAACAGGAATAGTTAATGTCTCTGATTTTGATTGTGGGCAGGATATAATTACTGATTTTTCCTGCCTGTTCGTCTTGTACGTTTTTTGACTTATTCTTAAAGGACACTTATGTTGGGTTTTTGGACTTATATTGTTTGGAGTGGGTATTAGAGAGATCCGTGGCTCCGTCTGAGGTGGAAGCCAGAGACACATCATCTGCAGAGTCAGAGTTATCAAAATTGACTCTATTAAAGCTAGAGTCGCGTCTCCTTCTTATAATGGATCTCGGTTTTTAGTTCCAAGTGTAGATTTCGTTCTTGGCATAGTCATTGGAGTCTCTTACAAATTTTTTCTTTTTAATTTCCATGATGTTACACTCCAATTTAGATTGAATTTTGTCATAGGAGGTTTTAAATTCATCCAACGGATTAAATTTTTTGCGCATGCGCCGGGTTATAAATGGAGTGTGCTCCCGGACGCTGAGCGCGGCAACTTTGAATTTTGATCGTGGCACACGTTAGTGTGCGGTGAGTATTATACACTATGGGGCACAGTGATTTATGTCAGTCATATACCACTTTTAGGCTTACCCCTTAATTTGTTTATTTTTATAGTGATCCGGGCATTAGTGGACTACACTACTATATGTGAAGTTTGGTGATAGTCCCTATTGAATCCCACTTGGACTCCCCTGATGATTTACACAATATGAAATGCGTCGGGAGTATGTGTACATTGCTCAATACAGGCTCTGGCTATCTCATGGGATTTGATGTGCTGGTGGACAGCCCCCCTTATAAGCCGTAATCCTGTATTTGTTTCCCTATGATCGCGTCTGGATCCGGTAAGACCGTTCCCATTTTTAGAGGGATCTAATGCCACGGTACCTAGGGCCAGAATATAGTGGTTATACACATACAGCTTCTTGACATGCTAATATCTCCCCTGTATTGGGATATATAAGAAGGACCTGTATGTGTACTCTGCCTACCCCAGCCAGCCATATGGTGGAGGATTTTCTGGGAACCTATATTAGGTATAACCTTCAAGCCAGCATTATCTCTGGGGACAGGATTGGGTCAGAATTGTGCCCTATTACCTACACAGTCATCTCCATTGCTGACTATTGTTTTGTGTTTTATCTCACTTTACAGTGAACTGGGTTCACTTTTTAAACATGCACATTAAAAGTTATGTTTTAGGTCTTATCTAGTGTTGAGCGGACCCGGATCTGAAAAATCTGGATCCGCACGGTTCGAGGTTCCGATCCGAGTCCGACCGCAACCCGGGATACGGGTGCACGATCCGGATCCGATTTTATTTTTTTTTTCCAGATTATGACCGATCTGCTCAACTCTAGTCTTATCCTTTTTGATCACTAGCTCCTCTGTTGATCCAGCTATTCACTATTGTAATTCTTTGGATCCTTGGGTATACTGCTATTTACTATTGACTGAAGCTGTCCATGGCAGGCTTTCTATCAGCTGATCTTGATACTAGACAATGGGCCACGGAGGCCAGTGATGTATTTTCTGAAAAAAATCTTGTACTAAAAAGATATACACCCACTTTAAGTGGAGCTTTCAAGGATCTAACCAGGGTTTATAAAGAGGGGATAATATCCTGGTGGGAAGTCCAATCGTTAGAGAGCTACCTCAAGGACAAGATTGTCCCTAGACATCTAAGGATAACCCTACAAGATTGTCCCTAGACATCTAAGGATAACCCTACAGCCAGGGTATCGTCATAAAAAAACTGATTTCATTAACAAATGGGAAAAGGAAGTGACAGAGAGTTCCCTCAGATTTATGAGATTATTATTGGAGGAAAAGAAGAAAAGTCTATCCGCCCTGGAAGACTCTCTTAAAGAGCATATTGACATCACACGCAAGTTCTCCAGTGAAGGGGACTTTGCGAATAAAGAACTAGTATTACAGGGTGTGATTGAAAAATTCCAGAATAAATTAAAAGAAGGGAAGCATAAATTTTACATCAGGGATCTACAGGACTTTAAAGACAATAGGGATTATTCCATCCCTAATAATTGTAATATAAGACAAAGTGAGATGGACATCTCCAGAGATGCGGAACTCTCTGATACGGACACCAAAACTAACGTGTTTAGACCCCAACAGCAATATAAGAAACAAAGAGGGAGAGGTAGATCTAGTTACAGGGGAGCTACCCACAATTTTGGCAGAGGGGGTGTTTTAGACAACCAATATCACCTGAGGAGCAAGGGTCAACTAAATCCCCAATAATGGGTGGGGCACCTCAGGTGATAAACTTGTCTTCTAGACCCCTGAATGAAACTGATTTATCTGTCTTAAACAAAGGCTTATCATTTGTACCCACCACTGACTTTGAAGAGTTTGGTGCGATAAAGGATCTACATTTATTCGCAAGACACCTTAAGTGGAAAAAAACATTTTGGGAAACAAATGGAGAAAACATCTGCCGATTTGGGGATTCCAGAGAATCTTCTACAGGATGTCAGATTACTCTTCCACCTCAGTGACACGAACCCTAATGACATCGGTGAAGGTCCCTTCGCCAATCTTAAAAATAAAAGCGTAAAAATGCCCCCGGTTTTGACAGAGATTGATGTCATTGACGCTTTTGTGAATTTGGTCACGGAGGATGTTAGGAATAGCGCAAGGGGACACAGTGGTCAGTACAATCTGACAAGGACAGAAATGCTCAGTCTTCATAGCATGGAGAAGGACTCCAGGATCACCATAAAGCCCTCTGACAAAGGCAATGTGGTGATACTGGACTCCAAGGATTACAAAGAGAACTGCCTCAATATCCTTAATGATGAGGCATGCTATGCTAGGTTTGACTCCGACCCTATCCCGGCATTTAAAAATGAACTAAAGGACTTGCTGGGTGAAGCCTTAGACATGAATATCATTGATAAAACGAATTTGACTACCTGTTACCTGCCTTTCCCATAATGGCGACTTTTTATATTCTACCGAAAGTACACAAGGGCATTAGCCCTTTGAAGGGCCGCCCGATTGTAGCAGGTATAAGCAGCCTAACAGAGAGACTGAGCATTTATGTAGACAAAATTCTAAGACCCTTTGTGCTATCCCTTAACTCCTATCTAAGGGATACCACCAACTTCCTACGTAGGATTGATGACATTTTCTTGGAGGAGGGCATGCTGCTATGCAGCATCGACGTTGAGGCATTGTACTCATCTATCCCACACGAGGCTGGGGTAGAGGCTGTTAAGTTTTTTCTCAGCACAAGAGGGAGTCAATTTTCTCAACATAATAACTTTGTTATCAAGGCTCTCATGTTTTGCCTCATCAGAAATGTCTTCACTTTTGGGGGTAGGTTTTTTCATCAGCTCAGGGGGACTGCGATGGGAACATGCTGTGCCCCATCATATGCAAATCTACTCCTGGGCTGGTGGGAAGAAAAGGTGGTATTTGGTGGTCTCATGGATACCGAAGACGTTGTTCTATGGGTCAGGTACATAGACGACATCTTCGTTATGTGGAAGGGACAAGAGGTGGACTTCCATCTTTTTATGGCCAAACTGAATGACAATAATATAGGCCTACACTTTACATGTGAAGTAGGAAGAGACAGTTTGGCTTTTCTTGATGTCCTAGTAGAAAGGGGACCGGAGGGCCGCCTTAGAACAACTACATTTAGAAAGGCCACCTCCTCAAACTCCTTATTAAAGTGGGACAGTGCTCACCCTGGCCCCCTGAAGAGAGGGATCCCAAAGGGACAATTCGTTAGAATGAGACGAAATTGCTCTGACGATGCGAGTTTTCAAACACAGTCGGCTGACTTGATGATACGTCTAAGAGAGAGAGGCTATCCTGAGGGAGTAAAAAAAAAAGCATATAACTCCACCCGCAATTTGGACCACACCAATTTACTGAATTCTAACTCCAGAAATGATAAGTCGGCAGATATACTGAGATTCATCACAACATTCAATAATGGTGCAGGGGACTTTAGGAGAACACTCTACAAATACTGGCCCATCCTACACATGGACCCTACAATTGACAAACATCTTTTGAATCACCCATCCATTACCTTCAGAAAGGCAAGATCTTTGGGTGATAGACTTGTACATAGTCATTTCCAGGAGGACAGGACAGTCACGGTGGTGAATGAGATCAAAGGCTGTTTCAAATGTCATGACTGTGTGAATTGCAGGTTTGTGGAGGAAGGAAAGGACTTTGTAAACTACAATGGCAGCAAAAAATTTTCTATAAGGTCCTTAATTACTTGTAAATCAAAAGGGGTTGTTTGTAGGATTAGGTGCTCGTGTGGTAAATTATATATAGGCAAGACAATAAAAGAGCTGAGACGAAGAATCGGAGAGCATAAAAATGACATTATCAATAAAAACGACACGTCTGTCGCCAGACATGTCAATGCCTTCCACAATGGCGATCTAGGGAGCATCAAAGTTATGGGGATTGATCTTGTGTGGCAACTGGGACAGGATGATTCTCCAGAAAGAGTGCTTCTGGGTATACAGTCTCAACACCATGGTGTCGATGGGATTGAATGAATCTCTTTCTTTCACACCCTTTTTAGGAGCACCTTAGGACTTAGGGTAGTCTTAGGAAGGACAGCCGACGTCTGAGTGGGGGCAACATGGGCGTGGGATCTTATAGGGTGCCGATCTCCACATGCTAGGTAGGGAGAGTACTAGCTTAGGGCTAGCGCATAGTGTGCACCTTAGTCCCCCTCTTGTTTCATCCTTTTGACTGGCTCCTATACACAGGTATACCGTTCCCCTGTAGATTTAGTTTCTATCCCGCATATAGATTTACTATGTACTGGGTTGCTTATATTTCTCCTCTGCCATATCCGGTCCACTGTATGACCTCTATACTCTGATTAGGCCGCCCCCTTTGCTCCCCCCCCCCCTCCCTCTCCGCTGGGCTCGCTGCTGACTTTCTCAGCATACATACATATATACATATGCCGCTGCTCTCTCTTCTATGTCATGTCTCCTTTTGGTCCGTTTACCTCCCCCTCCGGTTCTATTTCTATGACATATTAACTATACATTCCCATGGTCTTTCATGTCTACGTTTCTATATTTAAATTCACTGAAGTTTAAGCCTGACCTGTGATATGGCTACTATATACCCAAACGCTTTGGTCTTGAACCTGCGTGCCTGAAAATAATTGTGATTATGCAGCGCTAACACCTAGCGTCCAAACTGCTATGGTAACGCTATCGGTGGTTTGCTAATACGATTAGCTTGCATTCCACTTACCAGGATGTGAGGTCATCAGGTAAGGCTGCTGTCGCGTCCTTGCGAAGCAGCGACCGATGACGCGCCACTTCCGGTCCGGGTGTATTCTGGTAGTGCGCGTCACGGATCAGGACGGTGCTTTTGCGCATGCGCCGGGTTATAAATGGAGCGTGCTCCCGGACGCTGAGCGCAGCAACTTTGAATTTTGATCGTGGCACACGTTAGTGTACGGTGAGTATTATACACTATGGGGCACAGTGATTTATGTCGGTCATATACCACTTTTGGGCTTACCCCTTGATTTGTTTATTTTTATAGTGATCTGGGCATTAGTGGACTACACCACTATATGTGAAGTTTGGTGATAGTCCCTATTGAATCCCACTTGGACTCCCCTGATGATTTACACAATATGAAACGCGTCGGGAGTATGTGTACATTGCCCAATACAGGCTCTGGCTATCTCATGGGATTTGATGTGCTGGTGGTGATAAGGCCTTAATTTAGGTTGATGCAATCTAGTCATGCATCCCTCTTAAACTGTCTGCAGTCCAAATTATGAGTCACTCGTGGTAGCATGCATAACCACTATCTTTCACACACACCAGAGAGACGTACTCGGATATGAATAGAAAGTAAGACTGACTTTAATACGGAAGTTGTATGGATATATATATAATCTTATTGGCTAGGTGCCAAGAATACGTAACACGTCTCCTATTGGATAAAGTAGAACAGCTTATTCTGTGATATACAATTTACTGTAATGTGCTTGGTTCCTCATTTATATTAAGCAATGTCAGCATGATTCACTGGTCACAAGAATAGCCCAGACTGTCTGTCTGAGTCTTATGCCAAGAGATATGTGGGGTACAGTTCAAACACCATCTTAAATCCTGTTCTTTATGGATATCTCCATGTAACAATGATATACTCATAATAATTCATAATCTTGTCCATAACAGTCCCCCCTTTGGAGATAGCCAAAAAGTCTTTCCTTACTTTTCCCGAGTCTATTGATCTGTCCTAATGCCGATGGTTACCTCACTCACATACGAGATACCCCATCCCTTGTGGATGAATCTCCCCACCCAACAGACTATGCATAGGAAGCCAGATCCTGATCGTATTCTCTAGACTGTCCTCATGGCTATGTTCCGCTGGAACACGTTATTCAGGAAGGGGGAACGTGGCAGTAGTCCTCTAATGGGCTAATATTTATCAGGTTGAGAAGAAAACTCAAAAACGTATATTAGGCAAATGTTTAAACAAACAACAAGCTTAGTTGAAGTATCTGGGAGTACTGCTAAACAGGATTTCATAGGGTCTCAACCTAGTGGTCCCTGCTGGGGTGTGTCTGACACTGAACAATTCAAGGGGAAGACTCTCATGCCCTTGCCTTCTACACTGCCCCATCTTCCCAACCTTCACTCTATTCTGTGGCTGGAATGGGGTGTGTAGAGTCAGTTCTGTGTCTAAGGCCTGCCATATCTCTTTGGCTGGCAGTGAAAGCAGGTCACTAGCCACTTTCTATGGTCTCCGGGAGCCCACAGCTGCACCCTATCTCAGTCCTCTTCTTCTTCTGGGACTTGCTCTTGTAGGGTCAGGACAACGTTTTCTCAAGACTTTCCATCTTCCCTTTCTTCTTCACATCGGGGTCATTCAAAGAACACAGATTGACTGACTTTTTCTTTGGTAAGTGGTCTTGGGGCTTCTTTGGATGTTCTGTCAGTGAGGGCACTTCTTACTGCTTCCCTTGACTCCTCCAATGTAGGCCTCAACCCTGCTCACCGCGACTCTGTCTGGCAATAGCAAAGCTTCCATCCGTTCTTCTATGGCCTCATGGCGGCGTACAGTTCCATTGGCAGTGATCAAGTCTCTTGTCTTCCATACAGAGTAGATGCTGGCTGCCATCTTGCAGGCTTCAGCGAGAGCACATACATCTGCTTCTTCACAGACAGGCATGCGGGTAGCGACTGCTCTATCAGCACAGCGTCTTCTGCTACCACCACCATACCCGTGTGGAAACGCCTTCTTGATGCACATCTTGATCCATCCGCAAAGGTGTTAAGTCAGGGTCCAAAGGTGTATCCGTCACGGTATTGAATCCAGAGTTTCAGCTATGCCAGAGTCGACTACCTCTTCCACCAAGGTGTCAGAGGTGGGACACTCCCCCCTTGTAAGAGGGAGAAGTTCAGCAGGATTAAGGACCGCACACCGGGAGATGGTGACTTTGTCAGGGAGCAGTGATGTCATACGGGCACTGATCTTCAACTGGTGCTTTAGGTAGGTGTTCAATCTGGCTGAGTAGTGTTCAAAGGACTGCTGTCTTACTCCATGGCAAACATGTAGAATGACTTCTGGGCTGGAGATGATGTGATGATACTCTTCAGGTGACTGTGACTGTAACTCAGGTGACTGTAACTCAGGTGACTGTGACTGTAGTTGTTTGCATATGGGCTCTCGGAGACCTGATACAAAGGACTATACCCAGGTTTGTAAGAAAGAGCAATGAGTGTAACTTTGGGGTCAGGAGAACACTGAAATTCTAAAAACTAAGACTCCCTAAAACCCCGGGAAAAGAGAAAAGAGCACAAGAGGGTTTGGAAACTAGCAAACAGCACCCCCTGACTACATATACACAACTAGGAAAAAAACAGTGGAGCGTATCTACTCTACCTCTCCTGTGCTGACCCTGTAACTGGGGGCCCTGCACTCTCCCTCATCCCGACGGTAGACCTGATAGTGGTCAGGGTTGGGCCTCCAGCGTATCCCTCTCTCCTGTCAGACCCTGCAAACTAAGACACAAAGGATCATTGGGTGCTGCCAACGAAAACTCTAATATATGTCAACTCCTGATGATCAATGTCCCCTTGGGACCACATGAACCTCCACCCTCTCTATCAGGGAACTCTTGTGCAAGATACCAGGCAGGATAACATACAAGTGAAAATATCTCAAAACCAGGCTAAGCAGCAACTGCCATAGGCAGAAAAATATTCACTGTCCACCAGGACTAATAGTGAGCAGTCTATATGGTCTACTAAATTGTATAACATACAGCAAAAACAAACATGCAAAAGTGAAGGGAAAAGGTTTCCACAGGACTATCAGCAATAACCTCTGCTAAGGTTCATTAGTGGGAACACTGTGGGAAAAAGTTCATTAGTGGGAAAAACTGCATATATGACCAAAAATGGAGTGTGTGTGTTCCAGGTCCCTGTCTCCCCCCTCTGCAGTCCCTGCTATGTCAGCAATAAACAGAGCAGTGGCTGTGGCTGCTGAAACAAAAATGGGGAACTGGGTGTCGGCTGGACTAAAATGGCGTCTAAAGATGAACTATGTAGTGTCTGAGTTAAAACGTCCACTAAAGATAATTACCGATAAGAAACAGCCGCTAAAAGAGGAAGTAGGTGTTGGCCAAAAATGGCGTCTGAAGAGTCCTGGGAGGGAGTGACATGTATTGTGACATCTACATTCAGGAGGTATTCAATCTGTCACCGGGAATATGGATTATATAGGGACCCCTGGGCTGACCCTGTAACTAGGGACCCTGTTCTCGCCCTCATCTCGACGGTAGACCTGATGGTGGTCAGGGCCGAGCCTCCAGCGTATCCCTATCTCCTGTCAGACCCTGATAACTATCCCCATACCATACCCCACCCAGGGCTGAGTGACAGAAAGAAATCTACATTCAGAACAGAAAATAATGGGGTGGGCTTACGTGGACACAGTGCTTCACAGAAAGCACACAAGTCCACTCTATATATCAGCTTATGTTTCTTATTTTCACAGACAGGTAAAATACACATAGTGCAGTTGCTAGATTCAGAATTACTCATCAATTCTCATCTAGAATTCTCCATTTCAACATACGTGTGTCATTTACAACTAAACTTCACAGAATTTCATTCACAGGACTGAAATGGAAACTAACACTTCCCTGTTTTGTTTTTTTTCCTTCCTTTCAACTCTGCTACGGTGTTTCACACCAAAAACTGCGTACATTATACATAAAACATCTTCCAGTGTCACTTGGGTGATAAGGTACACGCACCCTCACTGTAAACCTGCAAACCTGGCTTCATTACTGGCCAGAAAGAATCCCCAGCTTTAATCTGGGTGAGCCTATACAAATCAGTTCTGGTGGTGAGGTGAATCATTGTTAAATCATTGTCATCTTCTTGACACCCCTCGGTGTCTTCTGCTGCTCCAGCAACAAATAGGCCAGTGGCCTTGGGACTGAAGATTGGCTGGAAAAGGGAACTAGGTGCGGCCCAACCTGAAATGACGTCTGGGCAGGCTAGGGAGGGCGTTTGGTGGGCAGGGGGACAAACTACACAAGTCCAACCCTCTGGGGACGACTTATAAGGAGGGGGGCGTTGTTTCCTAATGGGCTTGGCCACTTCCTGAGGTGCCATTTTCTGATCTGGTGCAATATGCAATATAGAAATATCTTTTAACATCTTTTGACGTTCTATACCATGCCTCAGCATCCATAAGGAGATCTTTATCTTTCAAGATCCCTCGCTTATTTAACAAAACATCTTTCCATTCCTGCTCCTCTAATCTCCCTTTCTTGGCAGTGATTCCTGCCATCTTCAAGAGCGACTTCATCATTTTTAACATACTTCCTTCCTTCTCGTTCGCTTACTAATTCTTCTGCCGTTAACTTGACAGGTGTGGACTGATTAGACCCCATGCTTCAAGTGTACACGACTTAAAACTAACACGTCAACCTGGATGTCTGATGCTCTACCGACTGAGCTAGCCACTTTCTCTCCTAGACCAGCGACTATCCACATCCACAGAATACACAGAATTTCTACCTCGGTCCACAAACCACAACACAAACGGGCTGTCCTACCAGGAAGTAGTGTCACGCGGGTGATAGAAACTAAATTCACCCTCACTATCTCTTACTTCATGTACCTCTGTTCACACTATATACACCTTATTTGAACAAATCCGTCCAGAACATCAATACTCAATGATTAAGCCTAAAATCAAGGGTTTTCCCTAGTATATTCAATTCCTAGGTAAGAATACACTGACATCCACTAAAACAAGACCAATGAGTACAACTTCAACTCACTGCTTAGCAGGAACACCGTACCAGGTAACAGCCAGGGTCAGTCCCCCACTTTTGTAACTTTATACAAGACTGCACCTGTACATAGAAAACCCTTCCAAATCTTCTATCCCCGAAGATCAGGTCCGTCCAAGGCCTTATCAAACATCAACTATCGACCGGACTTGTCACACACCAGTGTATCCACTATATACATAACAGTATACATAAACAGCATACTTTTCCAAGTACAGCTTCAGAGTTGTTTTTTTTTTTTTTTCCTTCACTCAAAGACAGCTCTCACTACATTACGTGACACTTCCTCTTTCTGGCAGCCATACGAACAAAGCACATAGAACTTCACGGTTCTCGTAACCAGCAAGTACTCCACCTGCTGCAAATAGACAGACATCTCAACAGGTAGACACAGGTCAACACAATGACATAACAATAAGGACACTATATACACCATCCAGGTGGCTGATCTCACCTGCAGATATAACCATATATATTCATATATCCAGCGTATATAACAACTTCCTCATTTTCCCCTGCAGTTAAATCAGAGAAAAATAAAACATAGAACTTCTGCTTTTCTCCTAGAGCAGACAAAAAAAACCTCAAACCACATTACATTTCATGTGATTTACAATTACATTACATAAATTACAGACAGCTTAAGGTGAACCTGACCACCTTAGTGTGAGATCTCTTAGGACGGCTTATCTCATGCGAGATGGCGGTCATTAGGTGTCTAGACTGGGACAGCCCAACCCCCCCCTTCGAAATGCAAGTACACGCATGAGGTTGCAAGGTGAGATTATACAAATGTTCTCACCTGCAGCTGGAGTTGCGCAATTCTCCACCTCTCGCGTAGTTGCCTTTCGACTGAAGGTGTCAGCACGGCCATCCGCCATCCAGAGCTCCGTCCTAAGGTTCGTTGGGCGCCAAATGATAAGGCCTTAATTTAGGTTGATGCAATCTAGTCATGCATCCCTCTTAAACTGTCTGCAGTCCAAATTATGAGTCACTCGTGGTAGCATGCATAACCACTATCTTTCACACACACCAGAGAGACGTACTCGGATATGAATAGAAAGTAAGACTGACTTTAATACGGAAGTTGTATGGATATATATATAATCTTATTGGCTAGGTGCCAAGAATACGTAACACGTCTCCTATTGGATAAAGTAGAACAGCTTATTCTGTGATATACAATTTACTGTAATGTGCTTGGTTCCTCATTTATATTAAGCAATGTCAGCATGATTCACTGGTCACAAGAATAGCCCAGACTGTCTGTCTGAGTCTTATGCCAAGAGATATGTGGGGTACAGTTCAAACACCATCTTAAATCCTGTTCTTTATGGATATCTCCATGTAACAATGATATACTCATAATAATTCATAATCTTGTCCATAACAGTGGACAGCCCCCCTTATAAGTCGTAATCCTGTATTTGTTGCCCTATGATCACATCTGGATCCGGTAAGACCATTCCCATTTTTAGAGGGATCTAATTCCACGGTACCTAGGACCAGAATATAGTGGTTATACACATACAGCTTCTTGACATGCTAATACCTCCCTGTTGTGAATGTTAGTTATGTTTTGGCTGCTGGGAGGCTCCCTCTGGTGGCCAGGAATGGTTTGGACTTGGACCAGGTGTGTTGTGCAATGGGTGTTTCCTTTGCTAACTCTCTGCTTATTTAAATCCTGGTCTGATTGCAGGCTGTTGCCGGATGTCAGTTGTTCTTTGTATCTCCAGCCTGCTTAATCCTGCTCTACACCACATCTATCCCAGATAAGTGCTTGCTCTTTATTTATTGTCTGGTTCTTTTGCTTATCTGGGTTTGTCATTTGCTGTGGTTGTTTTCAGTTTATTTGCATGCAGGGATTTTCCCCCTCAGTGGTTTGTTGGGGAACTGCCTGCAGTTCTGTGTGGAGTATAGCTCCTTTGAGTCCATGTGTTTGTGGCTTGTTGAATTTGTTATGATTCTTGTTTTCTGTTCATTGGTATGACAAGGGCACCTGGTATAGGACGGAGTTCAGATCATGTGATCTAAGGGCCTTTTTGTACTATCAGGAAGTTGGTATTTTGCAGGGTTTTTCTCTGACCACCATCAGTCCCTTTCCTGTCCTTTCCTATTTTAGTCAGCGGGGGCCTCACCTTTTGCTAATCCTGTCATCTATCTGTGTATTGTGTTTTTCCTATATCACCGCAGTCTTTGAATGTGGGGGGCTTGCTATTCTTGTCTATTTTCTGAGGCAGGGAGTTATTCATCTTTCCTACCTTTAGGATAGTTAGTTCTCCGGCTGGGTTCGCGGTGCACAGGATGTTAGTTCACCCCTCGGCTACTTCTAGTTGTGTTGGTTAGTAAGGGGATGGCGGCCAGATTAGTTGCCAATGCTCTTGTCACCTTTTGCCAATGATTTGTGGTGGTCTTCCATGGTTCCAGATCATAACACCTCCCCTGTATTGGGATATGTAAGAGTGGACCTGTATATGTACTCTGCCTACCCCAGCCAGCCATATGGTGGAGGATTTTCTGGGAACCTATATTAGGTATAACCTTCAAGCCACCATTATCTCTGGGGATAGGATTGGGTCAGAATTGTGCCCTATTACTTACACAGTCATCTCCATTGCTGACTATTGTTTTGTGTTTTATCTCACTTTACAGTGAACTGGGTTCACTTTTTAAACATGGACATTAAAAGTTATGTTTTAGGTCTTATCCTTTTTGATCACTAGCTCCTCTGTTGATCCAGATATTCACTAAATACCGGGGTTCCCACATTACTGGTAGAATAAAGACTCTGGAAAAGCAATAACTCACACCCCCAATAAAATACAGTGAAATTTGTCCTCCATATCCAAATGCCCCCCTCCTTATGACCCTCATTGTGCCTAAACCGCAGTAAGTGGCAATATGATTGGCATTATCGTAGTGGGGAGAGCGCACTTAACAATTTATGGGGTGCGTGATGCCTCAAGCACAAGCTGGGCACAATGTAGAGACACTAGACTGGCATATTTGTAATTCTTCAGAAAAAAATCACAAATGTTACAAAATAGTCACTGCATCCATAGATGAATTAATTAAGAGGTGCAATTTCTATAAATATAAAAAAGAAAAAAGGAAAAAAGTCAGCTCAACCCTCTGTCCAGATCCTCAGCATGGAGACGCCCGGGCAGAAAGCAGCATCAGAGTGGAAAGGAAGATCCAGCGATGAATAGGACACAATTCAAAATATGTTAAAACTTCTTGTTTATTGTGCACAAGTTAAAATTGTCAACATTACCATGTATTAAGAAAAGAGAAAAATCAAGGAATTTATGGTTATAAAGGCCTGAAACCTACACGTTTCAGCAGAGCCTTGTTCATGGTTGAAGCATAATTAATGCTCTGAATCTAAATGGGATTGGTGGTAGGGATTATGTCTCTTTTGTTTTTGCTGTTTTAGCACCTTAAGGGCTCTGCAAATGTCACCCGGAAACTATTTTAGCAAAATCTGTATGTCACGGCTGTCTCTCTGCATTTAAAGACTTGTGCAGGTTCAGGTCCGGAGTCTCACAGTGCTCTGAGACTCTTATAATTAAACGTGTTTTCCTTTCCTTTGGTGTATTAGGGGTTAATGTCAGTTTTGTTGCCAGCAACTTTCTAGCAGTCCATGTCAAGTGTAGCTGCTATGTGCCCATGTCTTCCCCCTTTAAATAATGGCAATACCTATCAACCTTTGCTGTTGATCTAATCCATTTTGTTCTGGACACCTAGGTGGAAAGAGCTGCTGGGGTTCTGACCTGAGCCCATCTGTCTGCTGCCTTGGAGTCTGGCTGCAGCCGTGGTATTGGTGTTTGTATCCTTTTCCCCCTGTTTTGTCTGCCTTCCCTTCATGTTGTATTAGAGCAGCGGTGAGACTAATGTTCCTTGCCGGCCATCTCACTAGTGAGGGTGAGTACAGGGCTTTGTGAGGGCATTAGATATCCTGCTTGGCAATGGAGTAAAAGAACTCATATAGGGCTGGCTAAGGAGAGCAGGGTTCAGCTGCAGGTGAGCACAGGAAGTGTCCCATCTTCCCTCTTCCTGATGCCAGGGCCCACCATTGATAAAGTGTCCCACCTTTATATGTGGTGTTTCAGACACCCGTAGGTCTGATCGCAACTGTTATGCTGTGTAATCTGACTTCTCCCTCTCTGAGAATGACACTTGTGAGATAGCGACCACAAATGTTGTAAATGGTTGCTGTGTGTCATGGTGGAGAAGGTCCCCTGCGAAATGAACCTGAAAATGTTACTATGGGACCTGTAGTTCCACCAGTCTTGGTATTGTATTTAAGGGTCAGATTCCCTTTAAGAAAAACCAGTGTGCTGGACAGGTCTGGATAATCACATACCCCACCCATAGGTTTTATTTAACATGTCGCTTAAAGACCACATGGGTCTTTAATGGAGTTTGTTGTTTGGCACATGGCAGACTATGTGTGTGGTGCCACATTGTAGGGGAAGCAGCCTGAGAGAGGTTGCTTATCTCCGAGAGGCAGGGGCCTCTGTATGGAACACAGCTGAGGGACCTCAGCATGTGTTGAGAGACAGAGACTGAGAGAGACTGCCAGGAAGCAGTGTGTGTGTGATGAAGTTGCCAGGCTTCCATGAAGAAAGCTCATGGAACTTTGTGAATTCACTTAGTGAATGTGTGCAGAGACTGCTAAATCTCCTGAGAGGAATGGACTGAGAGTCTGTGCATTAATCCTGACTGGGGTCAGTGTGATCACTAGGTGAATCCACAGTTAAATGGACTGTAATACTGTGTATTTAAGCCGGAAGAGGTTTTGTGTTTAACTTGCAATGCGATTTATGCGGCATTAAATAAACCAACTGGACTTTTATGGAAAAGTGTTACTGTGTACCTCAGTTATAACAGCCAACTGAGTGTCCCCCAATACATTCAGTGAGCGCAGCCTCACACACTGTACTACAAAACCAAATAGTGCTCCTTCCTTTCTGACCCCTGCCATGTGCCCAAAGAGCAGTTCTTGACCACATATATGATTTTATTGTATTGATGAGAAATTACTTAACACATTATAGGGTCTGTTTTCTCCTATTGTCCATTGTGAAAATTAGAAATATGGGGCTAACACAACATTAATATGGAAAAAAACTTAAACATTTTCACATCCAGATTTTAAAAAGTTTTGTGAGGCATCTACCGGTTCAAAATGCTGAGCACAGCCCTAGATGAATTACGTGATAGGTCTAGTTTCGTTACATACAGTATGGGGGTCTGCAAAACATTTGCAAGGTGGAAGGCAATATCAATAGCCTAAAATATCAAGAAGTATTAGCTGCCTCTTACATTCCCAATCATAAAAGTGGTCAAATTCTGCAGCAGGATGATGCTTCATCTCATAAATCCATCTCTACAACAAAGTTCCTCCTGGCAAAGAAGATCAAGGTGCTCAAGGACTGGCCAGCCCAGTCACCAGACATGAACATCATTGAGGATGTTTGGGGTAGGATGAAAGAGGAAGCTTGGAAGACAAAACCAAAGAATCTAGATGAACTGTGGGAGGCATGTAAGACTGCATTCTTTGCTATTCCTGATGACTTCATCAATAAATTGTATGAATCATTGTTGAACCGCATGGATGCAGTCCTTCAAGCTCATGGAAGTCAAACAAAATATTAAATACGGCTCTAATAGCACCACAACGTAATTCACCAATGTTATGCAACATATCTTTGTATTAGAAGTTAATTATTTGTTTGAATCTCACATTACTTTCTGTAGGCGACAAAACTTTTGTCTTGCCAAAATCTGCCCTTTCTGTGTTCATTAAATGATCAATATTTCAGCTTTGCAGCAACTTTATTTTCATAACCTAAACCAAATTTGGGAGGGTTTCAGCTTTCAAAAGAGTAATTTATAAAACTAATGGATGAATTTAAAGTCAGGTTATAAGCTTTTATTTCAATAACATGGATAAGCGACAGAATGTTTGTCAGAGACTGTATACTTGTAGCGCCTGGTCCCGCCAGAGTCTGAGGGGGGCGCTCTTCCTCATATCTCATGGCCCCCACCTGCACCCCCGGGCCCAGCCTCCGGCAGCGACGTTCCTCCTCTTACCGGTCTCATGACTCTGCTCCTGCTCACTCCCGGGTCAGACATCATGCTCCTGGGGCTGCTACAGCCTCTTCCTGTCTGCAGAGCACACACAGTTCTTTAGTGTCTTATTCTAGGCTGCGTGCGAGGCCACGCCCCCTTTCTTAAAGTGGTAGCGCCCAATTACCTGGAAGTGACCTCAGAGGTCACCTGTTGCCATATGGTATTTAAGTTCACCTCCCCTGGCAGCAGGCGCCCGAGCAACGCCTCTATTAGTGCATTGCAAGTGTCCAGATCCATTTGTGCTATTATTTGATATCCGTGCATTTGATACCTGGTTCTAATCCTTTGTCTCACTGTAGTGCCATCTATACCATTCCGGCTGTGGACGTCACCGCTTATACCTACCGTGGACGGCACCGTGCCATACCTGCTGTGGACACTATCTATACATACCCGCAGTGGACGTCACCGGCCATACCCGCAGTGGACGTCACCGGCCATACCCGCAGTGAACGTCTCCAGCGCACCTGCTGTGATCATCTCCGGTGCCACACCCGTGTCCTGCCTGCTGCGGACATTGTACCCTAGCTACGTCTGGCCGTACAGAGACTCCTACCACCGGTTTCTGGCTGCCGTGCTTTTAGGCCTTCTGGGGAGGCGCCACACAGTCCCTGTATAGGGGTTCGCTGCTGGTCGCCTTCTCAGGGGAGTCCGGTGCACGGTCCAGTGGGTCCACCTCCGGATGCTCACCGCTCCTCGGTGAGCGTAACAGTTTGCTCGGGCCATGGACTCCGCCGGGATCAAGGCTAACCCCCTGACTGACCTGCAACAGGAGCTCGCTCGCCAACGCGAGACGCAAGCAAGATTAGTGGCTCACATGAAGTCTGTGGAATCCCGTCTGGCATCCATGCAAACTTCCAGATCCGCCGACGGCTCCCAACTAGCTGAACTACAGAAGGAACTATCCCGCCAGCATGAGGCCCAGAGACGCATGGCCGAATAGATGGCGTCCGTAGATTCCCGACTATAAGCCCTGCAGAATCCGGCCTCCTCAACAATCCCCGACTCTACACGATTGTCGACATGCATGTCTCCTTCCCGCCTGGCCTCCCTACCCATGTATGGAGGGGATCCCCGTTTGTGTCGCGGATTCTTAAACCAGTGCACCCTGCACTTTGAGCTGTTGCCTCTGCAGCAAGCAACTGATCGCTCGAAAATCGCATTTATCATGTCTCATCTGACTGGTCAGGCTCTGACTTGGATGAATCTGCTCTGGGAGAGGAATGACCCGACCGTTCAGGTCCTGTCAGTCTTTTTGAATACCTTCCGTAAGGTGAGCCAGGCCGTCTCTCGTCTACTGCCTCTTCGCTCATGAGAATCCGCTAGGGGAATCTCACCGTGGGACAGTATGCAATCGAGTTCCGCACTCTGTCCTCTGAACTCAAGTGGAACAATGATGCCTTGGTAGCTGCCTTCTGGGAAGGATCATCTGGAAAAATCAAGGATGAACTGGCCGGCTGGGATGTACCTACCACCTTGGAAGAGTTGATCTCTCTGGCTACCCGTATTGATCTCCGCTTCCAAGAGCATGCCAGAGAAGTCACCCGGGTGAGAAGAACCCCGCGCCTTGCGCCCACCTTCCAACGGCTGATGACACCTCCCTCCACCAGACCTACAGCTCCGCACGAGCCCATGGAGGTTGATCGCGTCACTGAGTCCAGACTGCGGCTGAAGAATCGGAGAATGGCAGGAGAGTGCTTCTACTGCGGGAGTGCCGAACATCTGATCCTGGACTGTCCAGTAAAGCCAGGAAACTACCGAGCCTAGGGTCCGTTGGAGAGGCCACCCTAGGTGACGCCAAGTCCTCTCCTTTCCTCCATGTACCCGTATCCCTGTCCTGCGGTTCCATCCGGGTGTCAGAGCATGCGTTCTTGGATTCAGGCTCTGCCGGGAACTTTATCCAACAGTCCGTGGTGGACCTACATCAGATTCCCGTCCGACGTCTTGCTACCCCCATCAGTCTTTCTTCGGTGGATGGAAAACCGCTTTCCTAACCCATCCGGTACATCACGGAGAACTGTACAATGCGTGTGGGGTTGCTGCACTCTGAGACAATCGCCTTCCATGTACTCCCTGGCATGGCGCATGCTCTACTACTGGGAATACCGTGGCTTCGGTCACACAAGCCAGTACTGGACTGGGATTCTGGAGACATCCTACAATGGGGTGCGTCTTGCCACAGCAACTGCCTGAGACCAGTGCATCCTCCGCACCGATCAGTCGAACCAGTCGAACCAGTCAACCTTCCCGGGTTACCTTCCGCTTATTGGGCCTATGCCGATGTCTTTGACAAAAAGGAGGCTGAGACGTTGCCGCCCCACAGACCCTACGATTGTCCCATCGACCTGCTCCCCGGGTCAACCCCTCCTCGTGGGCGCATCTACCTGCTGTCGCGAGAAGAGACCCAAGCCATGTCGGACTACATAAAGGGTAATTTAGCACGAGGTTTCATCAAAAAATCCTCCTCTCCTGCCGGAGTGGGCTTCTTCTTTGTGGGAAAAAAGGACGGGGGTCTACGGCCTTGCATTGACTACCGCAGATTGAATAAGATCACGGTGAAGAACAGATACCTGCTACCCCTGATACCGGAACTGTTTGATCGCTTTCGAGGTGCCAAGATCTTCTCCAAATTAGATCTCCGGGGTGCGTACAATCTGGTCCGCATTTGGTCGGGGGACGAATGGAAGACTGCGTTCAACACTCGGGATGGGCACTATGAATATCGAGTGATGCCCTTCGGGCTCAGTAACGATCCGGTGGTCTTCCAGGAGTTCGTGAACGACGTCTTCCGTGATCTTTTTTACACCTGTGTGGTTGTGTATTTAGACGACATCCTTATCTTCTCTCCGGACTTGCATACCCATCGAAGACATGTCCGTCTGGTCCTGCGGAGATTGAGGGAGAATCGCCTTTACGCCAAACTCGAGAAATGCCTGTTTGAGCAGACCTCGTTACCCTTCCTTGGCCACATAGTCTCGGATACCGGTCTGAAGATGGATCCTGACAAGGTATGAGCCATACTGAAATGGCCCCGTCCGGAAGGGTTGAAAGCTATCCAGCGATTCCTGGGATTTGTGGCGCCCCTGACCTGGTCAGGCACCACTGAGTACTGCACCCATGCTGGGGACAGTACAATACAGGTAATCCAGAAGGCTGACCGGGGTGTGGAACACAGGCGCATAGTGATCAGGTCTCACACATGTACCCATGAGAGGACCCCTGGGGATCCCAGGAGGGGGAAAAGCCTTGACCTTCACTGGAATAGTGGAGGGGGCCAAAAGCCTCCATCTCCTCTCAAGGGGTGTGGTAAGAGAGTCTGGTTGCTAGGTGGCGTAGGCAAGAACAGGAGAGGAGGGGCAGTGAGTCAGTTAGAGCAGAACTCCATAGGGCTCAGTGAGGAGCAGACCTGTGGGGCTGTTGCTGTCTAACAGCGCCCGCGCAGTGGCTACTGACGGGGGAGAACGGTCAACTAGGAGTGCTACCCGAAATCCATCTTCAGCTAAAGAGAGGGCACGGAGTGGGAAGTAAGGAGACTGCTAGAGAGTACCAGGCCCAAACGGGCGGCAGATCCCGAAGCGGAGATAGATCCAGCTTTCTTTTGCTAAACCTGCCGGTGTGGGGCTCTCAAAGCCCACGCCACAACACTACAAAAGCCGCAGCCACGTAGCCACAGTTAGGGCCCATAGGTCACAGGAGGCAAGCAGCTGAAGTGGCCTGGCCCAGGCGACAAGCACACGGCAAACGAAGGGGAGTGAGGCTTCAGCAACTTCCCTGGGTGACCCCCATAGGGACTAAAAGTCGGGGTCACCCCAAACCACCAAGGGCTAAGGAAGGCGAGTTGGTAGTCACCCTCATAAAGTCAGCCTGAAGGATACCTGGTTCCCACCTGGTTCATCCCAGCTACGCCCGGGTTACTCACCCTGCCACCTGAAGTGAGTAAAAACCTTGAAAGACAGTTCTGCCTGTGTGAGTCATTCTGCGACTTGTAGTACTACGCATCTACACTGGACCCTGGGGCATGCCTCACTCTCAGGAGGCTACTACATCTGACTGCACATATCATCAGCCCCAGGCACCCCTAACCTGCAGTGGCGGTCCCCACTGACCGCAATACTGAGAGTGGCGTCACGATCAAACAGAAGATTTCCTACCAGTGACGGAGATCCAGCAACGTGGAGTCCCTGAAGGTAATGCACCGACACAACACCTGTGGGGCTTCACATCTGGCGTCACGAACAGGATAAGGACTAGACCTGTTCAGACAGGTGACCATGTGCCTGGGCGGTCCGCTTGAAAAATTGGAAGCGCCGCCATATTGCCACCATGAAAAGCGCGCTGAAAAACAACAGCAGCCCGCGCTGGGAGAAGTTACCACCCACGAAGAGGTGTGGCTACCCAGAGATCCCCTGCAGAGTTCTGACCTTGCCAGCTATGAGAGTGGAAGCGTCCAGAGACGTCGGGACAGAAAGGGAGCCAGAAGCCTGCTGCTGGGAGAGGAGCTGCTGAAAGAGGCAGAGCAGAAACTGAACAGCTTGCTATTAGAGGCAACGGCGAGTCCACAGCTGGAGAGTCGTGCAGAAGAGGGCGCAGAAGAAATGGCGTCTGACCGCAGAAATCCAGAACCGGGCTCCGCTGCCTGGTGGTATCGGGAGCTGGCCCAGTTCTGCGACCGACTGGAGACTCGGGTCGTGGAGCAGATCAGAGAAGAACGCATGGAACTTCTGGAGATGGCTGCCGCGGTTCAGGCCTATGAGAGGGGAACCGCACGACGAGTGCCAGACCGGACGGCGACGACTCAGACCCCGATGCTGCCACCGATGGGTGAGTCCAGTATTACCCCTGCCGGCCCGGATGCCCTGACCCCTGCTGTCACGCCCGCGGTCCCTGAAGAGGCGCCCGGCGCGGCGACGCTGAGCCAGGCCGCAGCCACGCCAAGTGCGGCCCGCCAAGCCCAGGCCGCCGCAGCGATGCCCTGCCCGGCCCGCAAAGAACCGGCTGCCACCGCGACCCTCATCCGCGCCGCAGGCGTAACGCTGACCCAGGCCGCCGCCCTGCTAGGCCCGGCCCGCCAAGACTCCACCGCCGCAGCAACGCTCGTCCGCGCCGCAAGTGAGGTGCTGAACCAGGCCGCAGCCACGCCAGGCGCGGCCCGCCAAGCCCCGGCCGCCGCAGCGATGCCCTGCTCGGCCCACCAAGACCCGGTCCCTGCAGCGACGCCCAGCCCAGCCTGCACAGATCCCATCGCAGCTGCGACGCCGATCCAGGCCGCCGCCAAACAGGGCGCGGCCCGCCAAGACCAGGCCGCCGCCATGCCGGGCGCGGCCCGCCAAGACCAGGCCGCCGCCAAACAGGGCGCGGCCCGCCAAGACCAGGCCGCCGACATGCCAGGCGCGGCCCGCCAAGACCAGGCCGCCGCCAAACAGGGCGCGGCCCGCCAAGAAAAGACTACCTCATCATTTTCCCCGGTCTGCAAGGCCAGAGCAGATACCGCTCCCCGGTTTGAGGAAGTCCCTACTAGGAAATCCCTGATAGGTGAAGACTCCGCATACTGGCAGCTGAAGGCTGACCTGGAGGCCAAGTTCCCACAGGAGATGGTGGACAGATACATGCTCCCTCCGCACACCCCTAAGGCAACCCCTGCAGCAACCACGCCAAAGAGTCCCCCGCCTGGGCCTGCTGAAGAAAGCCCATCCCCAGCACTGCCACCAAAGGAGTGCCAAGAAGAACTAAGGGGGAGAGGAGGCCAGGAAGCTGAGGAGCTGACTCCGGAGCCACCGGCAGTGGATCCATACCCAGAGCCGGAGATGTTGCCCTATTCCCGCTGGGATGAGGAGGACTTGACACCGTCTGCTGACGAAGACCAGCCCAGAAACCTCACCTGGGGCCCTGCAGGCATTGAGGTAACAGCCCAGCAGAACCCAGCCCGCAAGACCAGGCGTCGCAACAGAACAACGCTGTCCCCTGCACCACAGTCTCCAGAGCAGAGAGAAGTCACAGCCAGAGACCTACAAGAAAAACGGTCCCTGAGAAGAGCCAAAGCCCAGGTCAGAGGACCCCTTTGCAGAGGAGTAGTGGAGGATTTCAATTTGAGAAGTGGATATGGATTCATTGTAGCACCTGGTGTGAAGGAAGGGATATTTGTCAACCGAAGAGATGTGAGCGCTCATCTGCCTAGAGGACACCCTGGCAGAAACCTAAAGATGGGGGATTCAGTACAGTTTACCATGCATCAAGGCGAGAGAGGACTGTACGCACTTGACGTAGCACTATGTACCAGCAAACCTTACAGCCACCCCATGCTACAGGAAAGAGAAACAGATACAGGAAAGGAAACAGATGAAGATCAAGAAAGAAAAGACAAGGAACCTACAGATGAAACTACCTCAGACGACGACAAAGAGCAAGAAAGCAGCAGGTGCCGCAGCCCAACAGGCCCAAGCCCTGGTATGGAGGAGTAGAGAAAAGTAAAGTAAGAAGAGAAGTTATCAGTTAAAGTTTTGAAAAAGTTTGTTTTGCAACGTTCACGTTTAAGCATGTGCCCACAAAAACTATTGTGAGAAAACCATAAACCTTAAGGCTATGAACTGGCTATAGCCACAAACTCTCGCAGTGTAAATAGTTACACCAAAAGGGCACCACCACCACCAGAGTCAGCCTGTTTAGGGGCTTGGCTCGTCTGCAACCAGGAGGAGCCCGTCCGTATATAGGGCCTTGGCTCACCTGCGACCAGAGAGCATGCCTGTTTATGGGGCCTGGCTCTCCACCACAAAGAGGGTACCTGGTCAGCACCAACTGTGGAGGCCGCCTCTGCATCCTGCCAGAAGAGGCTGAAGGCGCGGATCCACCAGGCCAGGTATACCCTGAAACCACCAGCCCATGTTGGCCGCGGCTTCAGATTCGCCAACTATTACCGGCAATTCATTCCACATTTCTCATCTCTGGTGCGCCCCATATCCTCTCTCACTCGCAAAGGGGAGAACCCAAAGAAATGGACCCCGGAAGCTGAAGAATCGTTCCTGTCCCTTAAACGAGCCTTCACTTCTGCTTCAGCCTTACACAGACCCGACATTAACAAGCCGTTTATCCTTGAGGTAGATGCCTCCTCATCTGGAGCCAGTGCGGTCCTTACACAGAAAACGTCCGAGGGTAAGACAGTAACCTGTGGCTTCTTTTCTAAGGCATTCTCCCCGGCGGAACGAAACTACTCAATCGGAGATCGTGAGTTGCTGGTGTGACGCCCTGGGCAAGCCAGGGGTCACAGGTCATCACACCACCACACCCTACATCCCAGTTAAGAACACCAAAGCTACTGAAATCCTTGTTGCCTTCCTCCAGGGGCTGATGTTCACACCAGGGGGTGGGCCAGGCGGTTGGCTCCGCCCACCGAGGAGTACACAGCCCTGGAGGCAGGAGGAACCAGGCAGTCAGCTCAGGGAAGAGCTTGAGTCAAGTGAGAGGAAGCAAGTGGAGTTAAGGAGTCAAGAGAGGGAAGTGAAGGAGTAAACAGTGGAGTGGTAGAGGAGCTAAGTGAAGTGAAAGTGAAGTAGTAGTGGAGCAAAGAAGAAAAGGAGTAAAATTGAGAGCAGAAAGGCCTGAAGTTAGTCCAGCTGTGTGCAGGACAGAGTCAGCAAGGTCAGCAACAGTCTGGAGGGGGACTGCTCGGAGGTTGCTGGAAGGACCGCGGACAGTTAGTGGCCCGGCGGTCTGGAGCAGTATACGAAGAACAGTCAGCACCAGGGCAGGGGCCTCTCGGACCCCGGCAAGGCTAGGAGTCGCCATAATTTGCCAAATCCGTCAGTGAAGGGGACATCTGTCTCCAAACAACCAAGTCCCGACTGAAGGCAACAGTCCAACCATTGAGGAGAGACACCGCCACCGCCAGGGCACCAGTTTCTCAGGGCCAGCGCCTGCGGGCAAAGTAGGGCTCCTCTGGCCCATATCCAAGCCGGGGAGCGGGTTACCGGTGGGAACCCATCGCTACCAACAAGGAAACATTAGATGCAGGACAAAGGGACATCACCGTCACCTACTGGGAGAGCAAGTGCAGCCGTCCGTGGGAACCGTCTTTCCAGCCGTGTGGTTTACCGAAAAACTGTGTCAACGTCTCAGGCTGAGTGAGTACCACAGTGCCGCAAGGCACAGCGCTGCCCCCACGTCCCTGCGCCCACCAAGCCCTGCATCTCCCAACTCATCACTGGGCCCCGGGATCACCAACCCCTACCCACGGAGGGGCAACACAACAACTGGCTGCTCCATACCATCCTTCCCGGGATCCCCATACAGAGCAGCGGTGGTGCCAACAAATCACCACAACCGTGGGTGGCGTCACGGACAATAAACAATCCCCACACCAAACAACCCCCTTTCACTCACGGGCGAGGAGCGCCGCTCGAGAGTCCCCGGGATCCGGCCCATCGCTCGAGCCACCGAGCAGCGGCAGCAGCAGGCCGCAGCGGCAGCCGGACCCGAGCAGCAGTGGGAGAGCGCGGCATCCCCTCCTCCGCCCGCGACAACTTGGCGTCACGAACAGGATCTTACCGCTCTGCCGTTGGGTAGAGGTGCGCCTTGTGACCGCCGGAGGTATCCGGCTGAAAATTTCCAGAAGTCGCCATCTTTGGCGCGAAAAGTTCCCGCTCGAGCGTCTTCTCGAGTAGCAGAGGCGCGAAGGGCAAAACTCCGCCCCAATAAAGGAGGTGCCGAAAAGAAGCTAAGGGGGACGCGATGGCGGCTGGCTGCATGTGAGCGCAGCTATAAAAGCAGGGACGCCAGGACTCTGCAGTCACCCTGTTCCTGGAAGGAGTTGCCAGCAGAATGTGGATGCCGTCCCGAAGCACCGTAGCCCCCGCGCCGGGAACCGCGGCGTGGGTGGAAATCCGTACCGCGCAGCTCTACCTGAGGCTGCAGGTCAAGATGCAGCTCCTCCTGGAGGAGTGGGAGACCGACATGGCGGACGTTATAGCCACCGTGCGGAGACGCGAGGAGGAGGCGGAGGAAGGGAGGGTGAGTGACCTACGCCCCTATGTCCCCGAGGGACCGGTCGCTGCGGCTGAGGGACCCGGTCCAAACCCTCTCCCTCCGCTGCCTCCTTCGCCACCCGTCCCGGAGGCCGTGACCCCGCCACTAGGCCCGCTGCCATCGCAACCGGTAGCGATACCCAGCCCGTCCGCTCTCGCGGACCGACCTGCAGTCAGAGCCCGTGGCAAGTCGGAAGTGCTGCCATGGAAGGCCCCAAAGTCTGCACCGGAGGCAGTCCCTGAAAAGTTCCCCGAGCCGGAGCTGGTGACGCGTTCCGAGCCGAAGGCCCAGCCGCGGAAAGCCCCTGTGCCCATCCCCCACACCTCGGCCGAGGTGGCGCCAGGTTGTCGCTGTAAGGCGGCGCCCAAGGCCAAGACACCGCGGGACCTGCCGCCCAGAGCCCTGACAGTGGGCAACGTCCAGGATGTCCCGCGGGGCCTGATCCGTGCGCCGGAGCTCGCAGCAGCACCGTATTGGGACAGGGAGCCGGTACCGCTGGGCCTGGAGATCGGTGAGCGGGAGAGGAAGAAGGCCGAGCTGGTGGCCCGAGCTGTAAGGGAGAAAAAAAATCTCCGCCAGGCCACGTTCCGTGTCCGGGGCTCGCTGTACGAGGGGCAGGTGAGGCGGTTTGATGTCCGCCGGGGCTACGGGTTTATTTATGAACCGGGCCTGGAGACCGAAGTGTTTGTAGCCCGGCGGGATGTGAATGCCCACCTGCCTGAAGAGCACCCCGGCCGTAATCTGATGCCGGGGGATATTGTGCAGTATACCCGGCACTGTGGAGAGAGGGGGTGGTTTGCCCTAGATGCCAAACTGCGGGGCAGCCAGGAGAGCAGAGTGAGTCCTGCACCCCCTCCCTCGGATGAAGCTGAAGGTCCGGAGTAGGGCAGCGGAGCACCGTTGTCCAGTCCCCGTTGGGACCCCCTGTTTAAAAGTTGAAGAGTTTAAAATGGAAAATGATTACCGTGTACTTCACCTGATTAACAGTGATTGAACCGGCCGGAGCCGGCACCGTTGTCCCCGAGGGGACCGTTTAAAAAGTTTGCATGGGAACTATCCATGGACAAGCCCGTGAACTTGCAGGGCAACCACAGACGTTAGTGGCTTGTAAATAAGTTGTTTTACCGTACCGTTTTCCGCAGTTGCCGCCTCCGGAGAGGCAGGTTGGAGGGAGGGCCCTCAGCAGAGCAGGCTGGGGCCCTGCCACCACAGGAACCGGTGGCTACCCTCTGGAGGGGAAGGACAGATCCCGCTCGGGTAACTGGTGCTGGACTTGGGTCAAGGGGTGCTGCCTGGGCTTTAGGGGCAGCATCAGGGCCAGGTTGCTTGGGTGGGAGAGAGCGGAAACCGTACCCGTAAAACCGTTTAGTAACGTTTAAGAAATGTGCCTCCCGTTGTGGGATGATGTTATAATATATATGTTACCGTTTACTTTGATACATTTACAGAAAATAAAACCGGTGTTGGACGGGCAGCCCGCGGACGGTCTGCATTTTGCTAAGGGGGAATGTGATGCCCTGGGCAAGCCAGGGGTCACAGGTCATCACACCACCACACCCTACATCCCAGTTAGGAACACCAAAGCTACTGAAATCCTTGTTGCCTTCCTCCAGGGGCTGATGTTCACACCAGGGGGTGGGCCAGGCGGTTGGCTCCGCCCACCGAGGAGTACACAGCCCTGGATGCAGGAGGAACCAGGCAGTCAGCTCAGGGAAGAGCTTGAGTCAAGTGAGAGGAAGCAAGTGGAGTTAAGGAGTCAAGAGAGGGAAGTGAAGGAGTAAACAGTGGAGTGGTAGAGGAGCTAAGTGAAGTGAAAGTGAAGTAGTAGTGGAGCAAAGAAGAAAAGGAGTAAAAGTGAGAGCAGAAAGGCCTGAAGTTAGTCCAGCTGTGTGCAGGACAGAGTCAGCAAGGTCAGCAACGGCGGTGACAGTCTGGAGGGGGACTGCTCGGAGGTTGCTGGAAGGACCGCGGACGGTTAGTGGCCCGGCGGTCTGGAGCAGTATACGAAGAACAGTCAGCACCAGGGCAGGGGCCTCTCGGACCCCGGCAAGGCTAGGAGTCGCCATAATTTGCCAAATCCGTCAGTGAAGGGGACGTCTGTCTCCAAACAACCAAGTCCCGACTGAAGGCAACAGTCCAACCATTGAGGAGAGACACCGCCACCGCCAGGGCACCAGTTTCTCAGGGCCAGCGCCTGCGGGCAAAGTAGGGCTCCTCTGGCCCATATCCAAGCCGGGGAGCGGGTTACCGGTGGGAACCCATCGCCACCAACAAGGAAACATTAGGTGCAGGACAAAGGGACATTACCGTCACCTACTGGGAGAGCAAGTGCAGCCGTCCGTGGGAACCGTCTTTCCAGCCGTGTGGTTTACCGAAAAACTGTGTCAACGTCTCAGACTGAGTGAGTACCACAGTGCCGCAAGGCACAGCGCTGCCCCCGCGTCCCTGCGCCCACCAAGCCCTGCATCTCCCAACTCATCACTGGGCCCCGGGATCACCAACCCCTACCCACGGAGGGGCAACACAACAACTGGCTGCTCCATACCATCCTTCCCAGGATCCCCATACAGAGCAGCGGTGGTGCCAACAAATCACCACAACCGTGGGTGGCGTCACAGACAATAAACAATCCCCACACCAAACAACCCCCTTTCACTCACGGGCGAGGAGCGCCGCTCGAGAGTCCCCGGGATCCGGCCCATCGCTCGAGACACCGAGAAGCGGCAGCAGCAGGCCGCAGCGGCAGCCGGACCGTAGCAGCAGTGGGAGAGCGCGGCGTCCCCTCCTCCGCCCGCGACACTGGCAGTTAAGCTGGCCCTGGAAGAGTGGCGATACCTGCTGGAAGGGTCATTGCATCCAGTTACCATCTATACCGACCACAAGAATCTGGCATATCTCCAGACAGCCCACAGGCTAAACCCCCGACAGGCCCGATGGTCATTATTCTTCGCCCGCTTTGATTTTGTCCTGCACTTTCGTCCAGCCGAGAAGAATCTGATGGCCGATGCGCTGTCTCGATCATTCCTATTAGTGGATCAGGAGGATGAACCTCGGCACATCATTGAACCTTCCAAACTAATGGCGGCACCGGTTGACATGCACCACCATCCTCCCGGTAAAACGTTTGTTGCTGAGGTCGATAGAACGTATACTCCGGTGGGGACACTCTTCCCGAATAGCGGGCCACGTGGGTCAAAAGAAATCACTACAATTGATATCCCGGTATTACTGGTGGCCAGGGCTACGACAAGACGTCCAGGACTTCTCCTCCTGTTCCTCCTGTGCTCGAAACAAGGTCCCGAAGACTCTTCCAGCCGGCCCTTTGCTTCCTTTACCCGTACCATCCGCTCCATGGCAACATATCGGCATGGATTTCATCACAGACCTGCCGAAATCGTCTGGCTGCACCGTAACCTGGTTGGTGGTGGACAGGTTCTCCAAGATGGCTCACTTCACGCCACTTACCGGGCTACCGTCCGCTCCAGTTCTTGCGGACCTATTCATCCAACACACTTTCCGGCTTCACGGTTGTCCTCTCCACATCGTGTCCGATAGAGGGGTCCAGTTCATGGCCCGGTTTTGGAGAGCAGTCTGCAAAATGATGGATGTTAAATTGGACTTTTCTTCGGCCTACCACCCTCAATCTAATGGGCAAGTGGAGCGCATTAACCAAGTCCTGACTAACTGTCTCCGCCACTTCGTGGACGAACACCACAGCAACTGGTTCAAACTGCTTCCATGGGCCGAGTTCTCCTATAACAACCACGAAAGTGAGTCCTCTGCTACATCTCCGTTCCAGGTGGTTTATGGACAGTGACCCAAAGTTCCGTGCCCTGTGACTTGTTCTTCAGGCAACCCTGCAGCTGATGATCTCGTAAGGTCCTTCTCTGCCATCTGGGCCGAGGCCAAGTCGTCTCTGGAACGTTCCTCTGTCCGCATGAAGAGACACGCTGACAAGAGACGCTTGGATGCCCCTTCCTTTCAACCCGGAGATAAAGTCTGGCTCTCATCCAGGTACGTCCGCCTGAAGATGCCGTCGTACAAGCTGGGTCCCCGCTTTATTGGTCCCTTTGAAGTGCTCCAGCGGATCAACGAAGTGTCCTATAAGTTGAAGCTGCCGTCTACACTTCGCATCCCGAACTCCTTCCATGTGTCCCTCCTCAAGCCAGTGGTCCTGAACCGTTTCCACAGTGATCCTGGTACTTCGCCTCCTCCTGTCTGTGATGACGACATCTATGAGGTAAAAGCCATCCTTGCGGCTAAGGAGGTCCGAGGTATAACCTACTATCTGGTAGACTGGAAGGGGTTCGGTCCTGAGGAGAGGACGTGGGTGCCTGCAGAGAACGTTGATGCTCCTCGTCTCCTCCGGAGCTTCCTGTGGAGGGGGGGGGGCTTCGGGGGAGGGGTACTGTAGCGCCTGGTCCTGCCAGAGTCCGAGGGGGGCGCTCTTCCTCACATCTGCCCAGCCCCAGCATGGCCCCCACCTGCACCCCCGGGCCCTGCCTCCGGCAGCGACGTTCCTCCTCTTACCGGTCTCATGACTCTGCTCCTGCTCACTCCCGGGTCAGACATCATGCTCCTCGGGCTGCTACAGCCTCTTCCTGTCTGCAGAGCCCACACAGTTCTGTAGTGTCTGATTCTAGGCTGCGTGTGAGGCCACGCCCCCTTTCTTAAAGTGGTAGCGCCCAATTACCTGGAAGTGACCTCAGAGGTCACCTGTTGCTATATGGTATTTAAGTTTACCTCCCCTGGAAGCAGGCGCCCGAGCAACGCCTCTATTAGTGCATTGCCAGTGTCCAGATCCGTTTGTGCTATTATTTGATATCCGTGCATTTGATACCTGGTTCTAATCCTTTGTCTCACCGTAGTGCCATCTATACCATTCCGGCTGTGGACGTCACCGCTTATACCTACCGTGGACGTCACCGTGCCATACCTGCCGTGGACACTATCTATACATACCCGCAGTGGACGTCACCGGCCATACCCGCAGTGGACGTCACCGGCCATACCGCAGTGAACGTCTCCGGCGCACCTGCTATGATCATCTCCGGTGCCTCACCCGTGTCCTGCCTGCTGCGGACATTGTACCCGAGCAATGCCTGGCCGTACAGAGACTCCTACCACCGGTTTCTGGCTGCCGTGCATTTAGGCCTTCTGGGGAGGCGCCACAGAGTCCCTGTATAGGGGTTCGCTGCTGGTCGCCTTCTCAGGGGAGTCCGGTGCACGGTCCAGTGGGTCCACCTCCAGACGCTCACCGCTCCTCGGTGAGCGTAACAATACTAAAGCTCCAGAAGCCTGGACTAGGGGAAACTATATGCAAATGAGTAAGGAATTGTCAAAAAGATAGGAAACAAAGAGTAGTCATAAATGGTACATTCTCTAAATGGGCTATAGTCAGCAGTGGGGTGCCACAGGGATCTGTGCTAGGATCAATACTTTTTAATCTCTTTATTAATGACCTTGTGGATGGGATTGATAGTAAAGTGTCTGTCTTTGCTATTGATAGTACAATATTACAAAATGATCTGGATAAGATGTCAGAATGGGCAGATACTTGGCAAATGAGATTTAATGTTGATAAATGTAAAGTAATGGGCCTAGGACGGAGTAATCCTATAGCAGCGTATACATTAAATGGAAGAAAACTCAGGATTACAGAACAAGAGAAGGACTTCGACATTTTGGTTACAAATAAGCTTAGCAGCAGTACTCAATGTCAAGCAGCAGCTGCAAAAGCAAGCAAGAATTTAGGGTGTTAAAAAGAGAGAATAGATCTCGTGATCCCAACATATTGTTATCAATCTATAAATCACTTGTAAGGCCACATCTAGAATATGGGATCCAGTTTTCGTCTCCACATTTTTAAAAGGACATTCAGAAGTTAGTCAGTTCAAAGGCGGTAACTAGACTACTACAAGGAATGGAAGACCTCCCATATGATGAGAGGTTTAAAAAGTTGGATTTCTTTAGCTTAGAAAAAAAGACATCTCAGAGGAGATCTCATTTATATGTATAAATACATGTGTGGTCAAATAAAGGACTGGCGCATGATTTATTCCTTCCAAAGGCAATACTAAGGACCAGGGGGGATTCACTGCGAGTGGAAGAAAAGCGATTCCGGCAGCTAAATAGGAAAGAGTTCTTTACAGTTAGAGCAGCCAGACTATCGAATGCCCTACCGCAAGAGGTAGTAATGGCAGATACTAAAACAGCTTTTATAAAAGGGCTGGATGATTTTCTAACTACACACAACATTGTCGGTTAGAAATGACTTAATGACAAAATGTAGAACTGGTGGAGGAAGGTTGTACTAGTTGAACATAGGTCTTTTTTCAACCTATGTAACTATATATACTGGTGCTAGGATGCTGAATGTGAGAATACCTTTTGTTAAGATATTGGTTGTTTTATTTGAGAAATATGTGCAGTACAGTTCCAGCAAGGCACTGCTATATCATTGACAAGTCCAACAGGAACGGAATATATGTGTCGGATCTAGCTATGTATTCACACCGCTGTCTGCCTGCCTGGCCTTCTTCCCCCTGTCGCCATCGTAGACCTTAATTCCGGCACAGGTAGACAGACAGGGGAGGGAACAGATGGCAAGACCCGACTCGCATATTCCCTTCCTGTTGCACCTGTCAATCGCATAGCAGTGCATTGCTGGAATTTTACTTGCACATATTTTTGAAATAAGAGCCTCCAATCTCATAACAAAAGGTATGGTTATGTGACGCCCTGGCAAAACCAGGTAGTCACAGAAAGAGTTAATTCTCCTTGGCAGCTACACAATCCCCACACAGATGTACACCAGCCAATCAGGCCCTTCTCACCCCCTCCCCAGGAAAAAGGGAGGGGGCGAGAGGAGTTAAGTTCAGTTCGTACTGTAGTCAGTGAAGAGCTGACAGGGGAAGCTTGGAGCTCCCTGGAGAAGGTGGTAGTCGGGGGTTGGAGCCCTGGACTACCGGACTAGGTGGCAGTGAGGGCCACATGCGACGGAGATCTGGTCGCGAGGAACCTGAGGCGACCGGGACAGGGTTGTAGCCCGCCGGTGCCGGGAGAGGGGACCCAGTCCGGAGGCCATTCAAGCGAACTAGTCCAGACACGAGGGAAACAGACAGAGAGAGTGGAAGGAAGGGCCCTGGCTGTACATCTGGGTTTGGGACCCGAAGACACCCGCCAAAGGTGACCAGCCATTTGGCAAGTTGGTTGACAAAACAGACTGAGTGTTTACTGACCCTCCACATCAATACAACCTCATCCAGCACCACGACTACCAAATGTAAATGCTCTACTTCCTGCCTCCTAAAAACTGCTCCCTGCAACCTCTAACATTAACCTGGGCCCCGGGACTATACCTCCCCTACCCGTGGAGGGGATCCGACCTTATTGCTTGGCTCCATCAGCCCCGGGCACCCCTATATCTAGGCAGCAGCGGTATCACCATCCATCACCGCAACCCACGGGTGGCGTCACAGACAATTTCCCTTGTAAATAACCCTTTTCACTTGTGGGCGGCGGACCGCTGCTCAAGCCCGGGTCCGGTTCCCACTCAAGCCACAGTAAAGCCCCGGATCCGAGCATCCTCGAGCAGCCCCTTAGCTACGGTCTGGCCCCCGCCCGCAACAGTTACATTCAGCATCCTAGTACCAGTATAGCACTGGCTTTGCTTTATATATTAAAATCCTGCTGGTTGGTTCCCTTTAAAAATCCTAAAGGTAAAGGTGGAGACTGGCAAGTCAAAGACTGAAAGATTGCTTTTGTTTTTCTCTTTCTTAATAAATAGGTCTCCGCATAAGATATTTTTTGGCTTAGCACCTAGAACAAAATTATTTTTCCCACAGATACTTCAGATACAGCATGATAGTGTGACGCCCTGGCAAAACCAGGTAGTCACAAAAGTTGTCCACCCTCCTTGCTACCACCAAAAACCACACCCAGGTACAACACACAGCCATTAAAGCCTAGCCACCCCCTCATGATAATAAGGGCACACCAGTAGGCGGGATCAGGCAGATGAGAACGCCCACCTAGGGGTCCTGTGGTGTCAGAGGCGGGAACACAAGAGTCTAATGTGGAGTTCAGTAGTGGAAGCTGACAGTTGAAGGAGAGAGGAAGTTGAAGTCTGAGTCAAGTGCAGACAGTCAAGTGGAAGTGAGTGTAGTCAGGGGTAGGGGCCCTGAGACTAGGTGGCAGACAGTGAACAGGGCCACAGGCGACGGAAATCCGCTCAAGAGAAACCTTAAGTGGACCGGGGCAGGGTTGTAGCCCGCCGGTGGTGACAGCGGGAATCTGGTCCGGAGGCCGTGCACAGATGGGGTGCCTGGACCCTAGGACAAGAAAGGTTGCATGCCCCTTGTTAATTAACCAGCAGAGGACGAGGTTTCAGGCCTTGTTCTCCCGAAGCCAGGAGAGTGAAACGGAAGCCCAACGCGGGGGGATAGGGTGTCCGTCAGAACCCACACAGATCCTAAGGGTCAGATTTCGTGGGCCACAGCTCCCAAATACACACAGAACCAGGAGTGGACTTCTCTGTTCCATGTGAACTCGTCCAACAGGAGAGAGAAACACAGCGTGCAGGAGGAAGGGACACCTGTTCACTAACTTGGGTGTGGAACCCGAATGCACCCCCCGACAGCAACCGGTCACTGGCAACTTGGTTTACCACTGGACTTGTGTGAAATTACTAAACTGTGAGTAGACCATTGACCCCCGGTCCAACCCAGCGCGCCCCCTCCAGCAGCCATCACTCCCGTGTTCAGACCGCGGGCCCCGGGACTATACCTCCCCTACCCGTGGAGTGGATCCCATCTTGCTGCCCTGCTCTATCAGCCCTGGGCGCCTCATCACCAGTCAGCCTCATCACCATCCTTCACCGCAACCCACGGGTGGCGTCACCGACACAACAAATCCCCTGTAAATATCCCCTTTACGATGGTTGTGAGGATGGACGGCCATGCGAGCCCGGGTCCGGTCACCACTCGCGAACCCCCGGATCCGAGCAGGCCCAGAGAAGCGGCAGCGGTTCCCACCCGCAACAATAGCCTGACCAGTGATATAGAAGCCTTATATAATTGACTAAATAGTGTGTATTCTTCAATTCCAGATTTTAAAAAGACAAGCGAGAAAAAACATGAGCCAAGATTAGATGTGCTAATCCATCTTCTAAGCACAGCAACTTCCATGAAGCTTGAGGAAAAACCCATTTGGATACACAGCAGCCGCTGTAGAGTCACACTGACAGCAGGATTAGGGTCTCAACACAACATAGTGCTGGACTGTCTCACATAGGATCTTATGGGAAATCTCCAGGTTGGGGGTTGATATATGGAAAATAGCTAAAATAAGGGAGTGAGGGTTATAGGCACACGATACAAACATGGACTCATGGTGGGAGAAGCATTCTCTTTCCTGAACCAGCCAATTAGTTGAAGGGTTTTAGTGGGTGACTTTCAGGGATAATGCACACCTGTGTGCAATGGATATTGTTTTGTTTGTTGGTATATGCAACTGTAAAAGCGCACTCAAGTGTGTTTTCTTCCATACCAGACCCAAACTCTTTAGAAGGTCTCTGTCTTGGACATATAGTTCACTAGAGCTTCACAGGAACCACTGGAATCCTCTTCCATCCTCCAGGACACCATCACGGAGCTGGTGGATGTTAGAGACCTTGGAACTAGTCAGAAGTTACTGGCACAAGATGGCATTGCAAGACCGGAGAGGCATCAGTAAAAGGTGAAGACGCTGGAGGATGAGTATATTACAGGGGGCTTGCATTTAAAGCGCCACTCCAACATTGAAAAAAAAGTGCTGGGCTGGAGCTTTAAATGGGTTTTCCCATCTCCAAGATCCTACACATTATGTATAAACCTATATGAGAAAGTGAGTAAAAAATCCACCAGTAAATTGAATGCAAAAGGACTTAGTTTATTGAACATATAGTATCAATAATGTACAGTACAAAACAACACATAGGGTGTTCATCAAGGATTTCAAGTAGGAGGGACATAAGATTGCAGGATACAACTACATAAATAGGGTGGGTGAGTGTAAAGTGCACATGCATAATAGCAGCAAAAGTAGTTGTTGGATTCAGTATAATACAAAGCCTACCAGGCCCACCGCTGAAGGTAAAGTGCACACATAAAAAGATATAAATAATCAGAGGGCCAAGAGCGTCATGTGACAGGGCACTCAACCATAATCCCCTAATATCCAGCAATGTAGGTTCCCTCCAAGACCCCTACGTAACCCCGCGTTTCTCCTGGGCTTCTTCCAGGGGGTCATACGGTTAGTGTGTCAAATGGGATTTAAATAGTCCCAACATCCTATTTCCGTCTTCAGAGCCATTAAAGAATGGCGCATGCGTGGTCCGCACATGCGTAGGGCGGACGTCGTGTCAACCATCCAGCGACGGAACTGAGAGGGGAAATCCCCTATAGACGTCAAGCTCAGACCGTGGCCAAAGGAGGGCATCAGCGACATCTGTCCACCAATCCCGGACCGCGCATGCGCACCAGAACAGTAGGCTCGGCCGTCCTACCGGCGCCATCTTGGAAGGGGAATTATCCGACCAAGACAGCGACCGCTGGACGCCATATACAGAAGGTCACATTAGATCAAAACATAGTATGTAATACGTGAGCACTTAAAGCAGCAAAACACAGCGAGCCATCCAGGATGTCAAACAGAAGATACATACACGTATTAATAGATAGATAAAATAGAAAAGAATTTATATTCAATATTCGGATAAGAAAGATTTCAGTTAGCCATTAAAAGGTATCAACCACTGAGCTCTTTTAAACAATTTTTTATCATTCAATATTCAAAATTCAAAAGAGAAAGGGATGGCCCCGGATCATCCATCCACGGTGCGTATAGGTTGTAACAGGGAACCGGACGGTGGGAACAAGGATCAAGAAATCGGCACCATAAACGCACTATAAATAGATACAAAACACACAATTTAAAATGAAGAAAGTGATATATAAAAAGAGTATAAAATAAAAATATAAATATGTAGTAGAAGCAATAATAATATTAGCAAATACTTCCAATTAGAAATGTAATATAATACTCTTGATTACCTATGTCACTTACCTCCTGTGCAGGACATTACAGTAGCTTTGATATCCATGGTTATGACTACTATCAACTAACTCTCACTTTATGAGTAGTCATAACTATTGATACCAAAGCTGCAATGCCATGCACATGAGGTAAGCAACATAGCTAATCAGGAGAATTATCCTACATTACTAATTGGAGGTATTTGCCAATATTATTATTATTTCACCTACTAAATATTGGGATAAGATCTTGGAGATGGGAATACCCCTTTAAGTGTGAATTGGTTGTCATTGTGAGCTGCAAGACAGCTTCTATTCACTTATATAGGAGCTGATGTGCACTACCTGGCAGAGGCCACTACACATAGCTGAGCTGTGCTTTCCTAGTGCTGCTCCTGCTCAGTTCCATTCAATGTTTACATCCGTCCATCACTGCCGCTCATAACAGATTATCGGTGGGGTGCTGTCGTGATGGAGCCTACTAACTTAAAATTGATGAGCTACCCTATGGATAGGCCATTGATATCATATACGCCGACAACTCCATGCAACCTCTGAAATATTCTAAGAGATGACAGTAGATCAACTGCCACGTGTCATGAGTTCTAGAGATTGGGGGTGTACGGTCATGCTATTCATTGAGAGGCTCATGCCACTTAATGTATTAGCTGCCATGCGCGTTCGTGTGCTGTGCCAGAAATACTACTCCAGTCACTGAGTGGAGTAGCATTTCTGGCCTCCAGTACACCAGCACTCTTAATGAATTTGATGAGCATGCATTGTCACTCCCCTTTCCACCCCAGCTCCACTGATTTCAGCAGAGATGATTCAAACTGGTGTGAGAATGCCATAACTCCCAAAAATTTTGCACAATGAGGAGTTGTACAAAAATTTTGTGACTTACCAATCCTTTTATGCTATTTTTCTGACTTAAACACTTTGATAAATCAGCCTCATAAGGTTAATTGTCTTGACAATATGCCTCTACTTTCTGGGCTGCAACTCTAAGCAGCACATTTACTACTTATCCTCTTATTGGAGAACCTATGCATTACTCTGAACACTGATAAATGAGTTAGCTGTCACAATGGCTGTAGGAGTTGGGATGTTGGCAGATTGGCAGGTTTTCCACATCAATTCCTAGTCTAAAACAATGCTAGGTATTACAAATTTCTAGATATGGTATTCAAATTGTCTCTTCAGGGAGGAAGGAGACAAACTCTAGCACCACCTATTGTAAGTAGCAATCCCAAAGTCATAAGTGACCCTTTCACAAGCCTTGTCATATGACTTAGGATTCATGTCAGATCAGAACCCCAATTTGGAGGCACGGTATTTTGAGGTGATTACCCCTCGTCAGTGCAAAGTATGAGATCTGATCTGGTTGTATGAGAAGCTATAGTGGGGTCTAAGGGAAAAACTTTTCTCCTTGCGGAGACTGACAAACCAATCTGTCTGTCGGTGAGGAGATATGGTATGTGATTTTTCCCTGAAGAAGGAGAAAGACTCTCCGAAACGTGTAGAAATAAAATCACCAAAAAGAATCCTGGATTGTTCTTTACTACAGCAGAACGGCATTTGACCTTTTCTTATGTGATTTGTCAAATTTTTATATATGTCACAGTTCTAGTTTTATCACATTTCATTATTTACAACTTGCTTACTCCCCCTTGCCAAATACCGACATTATGTGACCCTAAATGATATAAGAATGAAATTGATTACAAGATTCATTTTCCTCACAAGAATTGTAGGCAGCTTACTTGAGAAAAGGTTAAGTCATCCGTGAACTCTTCAGTCACAAATTGCTCTTCTGTATCATCGACACAAAGTGATCTTGGCTTATAAGTCAATAAATAATGTCACACAACAGCTGGTTTTCTAGAAGCTAATTCTGAAACAAACATTAGGACTGTCCGGTAGGATTGTGGTCGTTTCTTTAGACTAGTACCAATGAGTTATGTCTTAATGGAACAGTGTTGTAGCAAATTGCAAATCTTAAGGTACACAATACTAAGCCAAGTCATCGACTAAACAAAGATGCGGAGCTAAACCTCAGAGAGACTTCATGGCAAATGGGAGAAAAGATTAATAGGTTTGATAGACTGTGGAAATACGGTTTAATTGATCTATTAGGCAAGCTGTGTATACAGTTTTCATTTTGAGGGACAGACGTGTATATTTGTGCAGTCATCCTATGTAAACTGCTGGAATGAGTTGAAGCCCTAGAGGCTGGAGCGAGGTGGACACATGACTGACTGCTCATGAACACATCCTAGGACTGAGCGAATTGTCTCATACCAGCAGATTAATGTCATAATAAGAAAGCTCTTTGGGGTTGAATGAATTACATAACACATTAAGTTCCCTACTCCAATAAGTCTATCTGGTGAAAATCTATGAACTGTCAGTGAAGGATTTGATTCCTCATTATAATTATTGATTGAAGAATTAAGCTCCATGACTTGAAAAGACATAGATCATTGGAGAATAGATACATCGCCCTGTGCGGGTACTTATCAGCTCATTATGCTTGTTGCAATACAGCCCATCTGGTACCATGGAAATGTGAAAGCACTAACCAGCCAAGAGAATTAGGTAACACCGAAGTAGAATACCATGTCTACCGTCTATGATTACATTACTTGGTCCTTTTAATTGACCAAATTATCTACAACAAATCAGTTTATGGCATTATAGCTCAAGGATCCATGATGACAACATTTAGTTAATTTTTTAATGTAAATTAGCTCCAAAATTCAATAATATTTCCCTAAAATCAAGACTGCGGACAGAGTTGTGGATTCTAATGGTGTCGGAGTCCCTAGAAATATTCCAATTCCGACTCCAGCTTTAAAAGTGATGATTGAGAATGTAAATCCAATTTCCTTTACAGCAACTGAACAAATATTCTGCACCCTGCAATCTGAAGGGGCAAGTAGAAACTTTAAATGACACCTGAATACTATATAATGTGCCCCTGAACGCCGCCATCTTTGTGTATTTTAAACTCCTATTAGGAGACTAGAGACTAATGCGGGCGTCACACGAGACAATCTGTCGTGCGATATGTCGTTGGGGTCACGGTTTTCGTGATGCAAATCTGGCATCGTTTATGAGCGTCTGTAATAGATTGCAAATCGGTTATGAATCGCAAATCGTTTACACGTCGCTCATTTTTAAAAAATCGTTTATCCTACTTTGCGCTGGTTGTTCATCGTACCCGGGGCAGCACACATCGCTCCGTCTAACACCCCGGGAACGATGAACACAGCTTACCTGCGTCCTGCCGGCAATGCGGAAGGAAGGAGGTGGGCGGGATGTTTACGTCCCGTTCATCTCCGCCCCTCCGCTTCTATTGGCCGGTCGCTGTGTGATGTCGTTGTGACGACGAACGTCCCTCCCCCTTCAGGAAGTGGACGTTCGCCGCCGACAGCGAGGTCGTCTGGAAAGTAAGTGCGTGTGGCAGGGCTTTAACGACTTTGTGCGCCACGGGCAACTAATTGCCCGTGACGCACAAACGATGGGGACGGGTATGATCGCTCGTGCAATCGCACGATACATCGTGCCGTGTGAGGCCCACATAAGGCCATGTTTACATAATTATTATTTGGTCATTGTTTCACCTCAGTAGTTTAAGGCAAAACCAGGAGTGGGTGAAAAATACAGAACTGGTGCTCGTGTTTCTATTATACTTTTCCTCTGTTCCATTCCTGGTTTTCACTTACTAACACTGAGGTAAAAACTCACCCTATATTCCATGTGTGAACATGGCCTGAAATATTATAGGGAGGTAGTGTTGTGCTGCACAAGGCAAAAAGGGAAAACAAATTTCTATTCTAAGTCATCACTTCTCTTACAACTTTGCAACAGAAGGACATGTAGCAAATAAATCCCTACTGCACAGATCTCAAAATTCACTGCCAAAGACAATCTTTTCTGCATATCTTTATACAAAGTTTTAAGGCGTATCTATACTGGCCGACCATCCCTCAATTGTAATGTTAATGACTCAAAATTCACAGAAATTGAGCGACTGAACAATGTGTCCAAAAACGCTAGTTAGTCATGCACAAAATCATTTAAGTGAACGGAAAATTCTTGTTCGTCTTTTGAAAAAATTGGGTAATGTAAATGGTTCAACGATTTGACCGACGAAAAGGAAGAATGGAAATTAAAATCCTAAATAGATATGTCTCCCTCTGGTTGACTGTGTCCCCACGTAGTTCTTCAGTAGCAATTAGAGCGTTAGAACAAGAACATATTTGTGTCATATTGGTCATCGTTATTAGTGCACGTGCTACTAGTCGCATAAAACCGTAAAATTAATTATCTAATGTTTTGTCAATAATTTCATTCATATTTCTTTCTACAGTATGAACCAAAACATGTGTACAATACTTTATGAATTCATGTATTCAAACTTACTTGGGATTTGATTGTTGAACAGACCTACACTTCAAATTATCTGATTGAACACAGCGCACAAAAGTTCAAGGTTCCGATGTAATGATCACTATTCAACTATTTAGTTCCCAATACTCATCCTCTATAAATACTTGCTAGTCATGAATTACGAAATAACCACTACAATGAATCCACTGGCAATTCATTCTTTTCTCTCTTTTTTTGGGTTCTACCCGCAGTTCTGTGCTTTTAGTGGGGAGGGGTCTTCAAGGGTTCCTGGGAAGGAATGATTTTCCTTGCTACTCTCTTCAATATGGCATAGAGTACTGAACTATATGAAAGTTATGGAGGATAGGACAAACGCACGGCTGACAAAAGATATTTGCCAGGTGAGGGACCTGTGTGTGAATGATTACAAATGGTTGTTATAAATGGGCGGTATGTACCACAGAAGTGGTGGAAACCTGGAGGTACTTTCTGGTAGATGTAGTACCACATTTTTGTTTAGTGTTTTCTGAGTCTGGTTTTCAGGTAGCTAAAGAGATGGGAGGGTCTGGCTACCTACATACCCCGCCCATGGGTGTGTTTGACATGTGGCTGATAGGTCACATGATGTTTAAAATGGAATTTTGTTTGTTTGGCACATGGTCTGGGAGTGGAGGTGAAAACACTGACAGGCTAACTGGGTGAAGGACCCTTATAGGGACATTAGGGAATGCAGGGTAAAGACTCAGGTGAGTTTCAGGAGGTGTCCCTATTGCCAGGGCCTTTCTTGTATACCATTCCCATTGTTACCTTTGTGTTGCACTGCACGCTGAAGATTTCTACGGTCCGGTATGACACTATGCTACCGGTCTCCTGTCTGCTAGCGGCTTCTTGTACCTCTGTTACAGGATTCCTGTTTGCCTGCAGATTCTAGTACCTTTGCTACCAGATTTTTGTTTGCCTGCAGCTTCCAGTACCTCTGCTGCTGGACTACTGTCTGACTGCTGCTTCAAGCATTTCTGCTACGGGTCTCTTGTTTGCCTGTGACTTCTAGTATCTCTGCCACTGGTTACCTGTCTGCCTGCAACCTCCAGTACCTATGCTACCTTGTTTCCCATGTGCCTCACTAGCCTATTGATCCGACGCCCATGCCCATACATTCTTTGGACTTGGAGGATCCCCCTCACCAGGTGAGCCTAAACAGATTTCAAGCTAACTGGATTATCTTCACTCAATCCTTCAAATGGGTGCTGATAGGGGTATTACCAGACTATTTCCTCCCGTCACATGACACCTGGAAATCTTGTAACAGATATGGCTCTGTAGTGTACTACTCATTAGAAATAGTCCTTCTACTAACTGGAAAAATTTAAAATTATCAATGGCTCATTAGTTGACAAGTTGTTGGAGCACATGTATTAATATATATTGTTCAAGTGTATAAATCGCTAGAGACTCAGGGTGCTGCAATAAATGCTTTTAAACATGTACAATAATATGTAACAGCCATTTATCAGTGCAGGTAATGAGGCATAAAAATGCTGAATTGTCGCTGTTGCACCTGTTGAGATATTTTGGCAAGAATTGGAAGACAACATTGTGTGTGCCATGAAAAACAACATAGCCAAGCATAGTTTGCCAAAAGGACTATAAATATGCTAATGACTCTTAATCAGGAGCACAATTGGAATATGCTAATTATTTCTAATCAGGATCAAAATTTGAATAATTGGTTTCTATGTATAACATACACAGATGTATTATGACCATGAAAAGATATTCCCAACTGGTTCAATAGAGCTTCATGCAAGGACACGCAGGCAGGCTCAGGCAAGAATGAATTCAGAGTTTCAACTGGTTTTAGCCCAATTTGATGGACAGGCTCTAATTTATTACTTGTATAGCTTCTATGCCCCGACATTGGTATTCAGCATGATGCTGCAGGAAGACCAGCTTAACTGTTATGTTCATGGTCGATAAGAGAATAAATATTATTAGCAATGATTTAAAAAGTCCATTAAATGCATTTAGAGGGTCCAAAAAAGAGGCTCAACTTGGGTGTCTATGACTGTGACTATAAGGCCTCTTTCACAAGTCCATGTCTAAACACGTACAAGCTACACGCACCAGTATTATACATATGACATCTGCGTGTCATCCGTGTGACATCCGTGTGACATCCGTGTTTGCATACGTGTGACATCTGTGTGAGTGGTACCGTTAAAAAAGCACATGATACTGAAATGAATGTTTTGTTAATGTGTAAAAGATGTGCAAAGACAGAAAAATTATAGATAGATATAGAAAGACAGATAGAGCAGATAAAATAGATATAGAGATATAAAGAAAGAAAATGGTATTGTCATCAGTGTGACATCCGTGTTTGCATACATGTGACATCCATGTGACTGGTACCGATAAAAAAACGCATGATACTCAAAATGAATGGGTTTTTAATGTGTAAAATATGTGCAAAGCCAGAAAAATTATAGATAGATATAGAAAGATAGCTATATAGATAGAACAGATAAAATAGAGAGATATAAAGAAAGTAAGCAAAATAATAAAGAGCATATAAAATAGAAAGAAAGAAAGCAAGCACAAATTAAATAGCTCAATAAATAAAGAGATAGCTAGCTTGGCCAGTTGTATTGCAGTATTTTTACTTTTAAATAAAAAAAAATGACATGGGGTCCCCCCAATTTTCATATCCAGCACAGGAACAGCAGCAGCTGCAGACTGCAACCCTCAGCTCTCTGCTGTGCTTTGGCTGGTTATTAAAAATAGAGGGGATCCCATGCTTTTTTTTTAATTATTTGATTTTATTTAAAAAAAAAGCAATGACGTGAACGCCCGTCCATTTTTTTTAAAACCAGCCAAGGTACAACAGACAACTGGGGGCTGATATTATTAGGGTGGAAAGGGCCATGGTTATTTGACCCTTTCCATCCTAACAATAGCAGCCGCTACCACCATAGAAGAGGCGCATCCATTAGATGCGCCAATTCTGGTGCTGGAGCTGGCACTTCCCGTTGCCCTGGTGTGGTGGCAGATGGGGTAATATTTGTGGGGTTGATGCTTGCTGTGAATTGCAAGCTGGCATCAAGCCCTGGTATTAGTAATGGGAGGGCGTCTAGCAGACACCCCCATTACTAATCCAGTTGTTGAAAGTAGAATAAAAAAAATTATTTTAACAAAAAAAAACAACTCCAGCCTTTGTTCACCAATTTTTAAAAATACAAAAGGTCCGACATATTCCATTGGGACGTCCCACGACGTTCCCGAAAAGTGAATATGAAAAGACATAACAAGAGAAAATTATTAAACAAATAAATAAAGACAAGATACACCCTCTTTTCCAATTTATTTCCCTGTCAAAGCCCTAATGCTGATACACCGTAATCCAATTAGGGGGCCCACATCTATCTCATACTTGCTGACACATTCAATGGAGAATAGAATATTCCTCATTGATTGTGAGAGCAGCCCCTGCAGGCACACACACACTACTGTGTGTGTTTCCCTGCAGTGTCCTGAGATGATCTTATATCGTCAGCCCATGTCACCACAGAGGCACCCTCAGCAGTGTGTGTGCGGCGGCAGCAGTGACATCACAGTTTATCGGAGTTCCTAATCACTACCGCGATACCGGCAGTAGCATGGGTTGCTTGGCAATGATGTCAGGAGGCCAGCCGAGTTCACTGGATACTCCAATGAAACCGTGGCAAAAACGGATGTCACACGTACCTGAAACACGGACGTGTGAAAGAGGCCTGATGAAGAGTTCTGTATATTTACTGACAGTTTACGTACACCTTTACACTGATTTATTTTTAAAAGTATTTGCTTCCTAATTGCAAAGCTTTAAGGTGTTGTACAACAATGAAGTAATTTTTGGGGAGGCATTTATGGTTTTTAAATAATAAACAAAGGCATATTGTTAAAACAATCCAGGAGAGATTTAATACCTGTAATCAACAGGTCCCTAGTCAGACTAGAAGAAGCCAAAAATCTGACCCTGATTTGTCCCTGCTTGACCGAGGAGGCCAGCACACTAAGATTATGAAATGGTGCCCCCACTCAACATTGACTGACCCTGAGTGATCTTAACTGCACCCTTCACTATAAACTAAGTGCTACACTAAACAACAATTAACATAAATGACGTGCACACAGGCAGAGAGTGATACACAGGGATAAAAACGTGTAAATACAGTCATACAGGGAAGATGGAGGAAATTGGAGGAAACTCAAAAGACTTACGGAATCCATAGAAGCCCCCTAAATCCCAAATGTAAAAGAAAGTGAAGGACGCTGGAAAAGGATACACACAAACTGCAGGGAACAGCAATAGTGATTATTCCGCAAACTTCCTTAACTGAATAGCTGGGACTCCAAACATCCATCTATCCAGAATATAGACATCAATGAATGTACAGTTAGGTCCAAAAATATTTGGACAGTGACACAAGTTTTGTTATTTTAGCTGTTTACAAAAACATGTTCAGAAATACAATTATATATATAATATGGGCTGAAAGTGCTCACTCCCAGCTGCAATATGAGAGTTTTCACATCCAAATCGGAGAAAGGGTTTAGGAATCATAGCTCTGTAATGCATAGCCTCCTCTTTTTAAAGGGACCAAAAGTAATTGGACAAGGGACTCTAAGGGCTGCAATTAACTCTGAAGGCGTCTCCCTCGTTAACCTGTAATCAATGAAGTAGTTAAAAGGTCTGGGGTTGATTACAGGTGTGTGGTTTTGCATTTGGAAGCTGTTGCTGTGACCAGACAACATGCAGTCTAAGGAACTCTCAATTGAGGTGAAGCAGAACATCCTGAGGCTGAAAAAAAAGAAAAAATCCATCAGAGAGATAGCAGACATGCTTGGAGTAGCAAAATCAACAGTCGGGTACATTCTGAGAAAAAAGGAATTGACTGGTGAGCTTAGGAACTCAAAAAGGCCTGGGCGTCCACGGATGACAACAGTGGTGGATGATCGCCGCATACTTTCTTTGGTGAAGAAGAACCCATTCACAACATCAACTGAAGTCCAGAACACTCTCAGTGAAGTAGGTGTATCTGTCTCTAAGTCAACAGTAAAGAGAAGACTCCATGAAAGTAAATACAAAGGGTTCACATCTAGATGCAAACCATTCATCAATTCCAAAAATAGACAGGCCAGAGTTAAATTTGCTGAAAAACACCTCATGAAGCCAGCTCAGTTCTGGAAAAGTATTCTATGGACAGATGAGACAAAGATCAACCTGTACCAGAATGATGGGAAGAAAAAAGTTTGGAGAAGAAAGGGAACGGCACATGATCCAAGGCACACCACATCCTCTGTATAACATGGTGGAGGCAACGTGATGGCATGGGCATGCATGGCTTTCAATGGCACTGGGTCACTTGTGTTTATTGATGACATAACAGCAGACAAGAGTAGCCGGATGAATTCTGAAGTGTACCGGGATATACTTTCAGCCCAGATTCAGCCAAATGCCGCAAAGTTGATCGGACGGCGCTTCATAGTACAGATGGACAATGACCCCAAGCATACAGCCAAAGCTACCCAGGAGTTCATGAGTGCAAAAAAGTGGAAAATTCTGCAATGGCCAAGTCAATCACCAGATCTTAACCCAATTGAGCAAGCATTTCACTTGCTCAAAGCCAGACTTAAGACGGAAAGACCCACAAACAAGCAAGACCTGAAGGCTGCGGCTGTAAAGGCCTGGCAAAGCTTTAAGAAGGAGGAAACCCAGCGTTTGGTGATGTCCATGGGTTCCAGACTTAAGGCAGTGATTGCCTCCAAAGGATTCGCAACAAAATATTGAAAATAAAAATATTTTGTTTGGGTTTGGTTTATTTGTCCAATTACTTTTGACCTCCTAAAATGTTGAGTGTTTGTAAAGAAATGTGTACAATTCCTACAATTTCTATCAGATATTTTTGTTCAAACCTTCAAATTAAACGTTACAATCTGCACTTGAATTCTGTTGTAGAGGTTTCATTTCAAATCCAATGTGGTGGCATGCAGAGCCCAACTCGCGAAAATTGTGTCACTGTCCAAATATTTCTGGACCTAACTGTACGTGCATGGAGAGAATAAAAATACCCTTCCAGGATGTGATAGGGAAAATTAAACGAGGAAGTGAACATTCATGAATAGAAAAAAAAGGAAAGCAAAGGAAAGAAAATACAATAGAACCATCAGCAATATGACAGAGACAAAATCATAAAGTGGAGAGCTAGTGCTCTCAGTTCAGACGTTGGCAGTGGAAACCTCCTGGAACAACCCTGCTCTCCACAGTCAATTATGCCAGGGTCTTTCTAGCCAGATACGAGATATGATGGTTTATAGTCCCTCCCTGTTGACCCTATTAGAAGCCAAGTCCTTGGCAGTGCATTTTGGCACACACCTTAGGGATAAGAGTACATTTGAAGGTGTTTCAGTGACTTCCTCCACTCATTCTATTGAGGCAGGAGAACCTATGCAAATTTAGATGCACCAAGGGCGGAGATTTCATGAAACCACATGCACTTTGCTTGGGCATTTAGTCCGTGTTCACATGTAGTGTAAATGTTGCGCTTTTGCTGCTGAATTTTTTTGCACAGAAATTCTGCTGTGTTTAAATGTCCAAGCAAGGTGGATGTGATTTCATGAAAAGGCACCGCTGAACAAAAAACACAGTATTTATGTAACATGTGAACATGGCCTTACAGACACAAAAAAAGCAACAAGTCATATAGTGAAGCTACATAAAGCTAGAGTCACACTTGCTGCCCATACCATCTACCTGGTCTCCTGAGAAGAACGGACCAGCGGCATAGAAATACATGAAGCTGAGTCGCTCCTGTCAGCAGAGAAGCCAGCCGGTCAGAGCAGTACGATCTGATACTCATGGGATTCACACACAATAGGTGTGGCTTGGGGTGTGGCTAGGAGGCATGAAAAATTTGCCAAGGTGCTATGTACGCGCCGCATAATTTGTCTCTCTTTCTGTTCTTCAAAAGTTGGGAGATTTGGATACACTATTACATACACAAGGATCATATGCGCTTACTCACATACAGGAAATTATATCCTATATACAGTGGGTACGGAAAGTATTCAGACCCCTTTAAATTTTTCACTCTTTGTTTTATTGCAGCCATTTAATAAATTTAAAAAGTTCTTTTTTTTCTCATTAATGAACACTCTGCACCCCATCTTGACAGAAAAAAAACAGAAATGTAGAAATTTTTGCAAATTTTTTAAAAAAGAAAAACTGAAGTATCACATGGTCATAAGTATTCAGACCTTTTACTCAGTATTGAGTAGAAACACCCTTTTGAGCTAGTACAGCCATGAATCTTATAATAATGCAACAAGTTTTTCACACCTGGATTTGGGGATCCTCTGCCATTTTTCCTTGCAGATACTCCCCAGTTCCATCAGGTTGGATGGTGAACATTGGTGGACAGCCATTTTCAGGTCTCTCCAGAGATGCTCAATTGAGTTTAGGTCAGGGCTCTGGCTGGGCCAGTCAAGAATGGTCATAGAGTTGTTCTGAAGCCACTCCTTTGTTATTTTACCTGTGTGCTTACAGTCATTGTCTTGTTGGAAGGTGAACCTTTGGCCACATTTGAGGTCCAGAGCACTCTGGAAGAGGTTTTCTTCCAGGATATCTCTGTACTTGGCCGCATTCATCATTCCTTCAATTGCAAACAGTTGTCCTGTCCCTGCAGCTGAAAAACACCCCCATAGTATGATGCCGTCACCACTATGTTTCACTGTTGGGATTGTATTGGGCAGGTGATGAACAGTGCCTGTTTTTCTCCACACATACCACTTAGAATTATCACCAAAAAGTTTTTTTTCTTTGCCTCATCAGACCAGAGAATCTTATTTCTCATAGTCTGGGAGTCCTTCATGTGTTTTTTTTGCAAACTATATGCGGGCTTTCATATGTCTTGCACTGAGGAGAGGCTTCCATCGGGCCAATCTGCCATAAAGGCCCAACTGGTGGAGGGCTGCAGTGATAGTTGACTTTGTGGAACTTTCTCCCATCTCTCTATTGCATCTCTGGAGCTCAGCCACAATGATCTTGTTACGCAAAAAACAAGCTGCAATACAGCTCCGTCAGCAAAAAAAAAGAAGAAAGCTATAGCTTTCAGAATACAGCAATGCAGAAACTATTATTTTTTTTTATATAAAGAAGTTTTTATGGTCTTAAAGCGGCAAAACATTTAAAAAACTATTTAAATGTGGTATCGCTGATATCGTCCTAACCCGCAGGATAAAGCTGTCTTCTCACTTTCATGACACAGTGAACAGTGGAAAAAAAAATCCTGAATTGCTGTTCCTTCATGATTCTTCCTCATAAAAAGTGAAATAGAAGGTGATCAAAAAATATTGCATGGCTTAAAATGGTACCAAGAAAAACTCCCACTCATCCAGCAAAAAAACAAGCCCTCATATCACTGTCAGCAAAACAAAACAAAAGCTATAGCCTTCAAAACTCAGTGATGCAAAAAACCATTAACTTGTAAAAAGCATTTTTTAGCGTTATAGTAGCCAAACCTAAAAAAGTTATATAAATCTGGAATCGCTGTAATTGTATTGACTTGAGGAATAAAGCAGCCTTCTTACTTATACTGCAAGGTGAAGGGCATAAAAAAATGTTAATTTGTTTATTCTGCCTCCCAAAGATCGCAGTAAGGTGCAGCTCACATTTATCCTGCCCTCCACAGGGATTAAGTGTAAATCTCTGAAAAATGTGATTCAGATAAAATTCCCAAAGGAGACGTCACTGAAGTGAGGCACATGGAGTCACTTTGAACTGCCAACTGACCACTGGTCCAGCAGTATTTGTTATACCAGCTACAGAGAGGTACCAAGTAAATGGTGAAAGACAAGGGAATGGAAACCCTGTGTCTAGGGATCAGGAAGATGGTGACCCATGACCAAACCAACTGCTGAGCCTTGGGTTCCCTCACTACTCTAGATAGGTTCCGCACCTATGTGCTGAACAGGATACCTGAACCTAGGCGGGCCCTCTTTCTAGGCCCTAGGTAGGGAGTGGATGGGATGAGCTCTTCAACAACCCACTGAGCACTAAAGGACACACAGAGACAACAAACAAGGGAAGGAAACAACACCTTATCTCCAGATACCTCAGGAAAAGGAAGTACAAACAACAACCAGGTTACACCCGAAGAATGCGAGCCGACTCCTAGCACTGAAGACTTGTGAAGGATAGAAGACTTATCACCAGCACTAAGTATGGGAAAATGAGGGTATATATAGACACCAAGGAAGAGCTACTAAAAAGCAGCTGAAAGTGTGAAGAACTCTGCAGGGTTCTAAAGGGAAAGGGATGAAAATAAAGCAGAGGAGATACATAGGATACCAAATACATCAAGCAGAAATGATAAAAGGTCAGCGAGCAGTTTGCGCAGCCAAATGCTGTGATCTTCTATTGCCAGACATTACATGACTGTCTGTTCACCCATGACAAACCCATGATAGTATCCATCTTTTTAGACGTGCACAAAAGTGCGGTTATGATCAGTTTTGTTCACCTTTGAAAAGACGGACATGGCTGAACAGACGCCAAACGAAGTCCAGAGTAACTCTGCTGCCTTATTATTGAATGCATCTATTAAGGGTTTCATCCGTATCACATATTTCGGAAATGTAGATGGAAACCCTGATGTAAGTTCTCAGAATAGTTCACAGGATAAATGTGAACTGATCCAAAGTATTCTGTACCCAAATAGCCACCAGCTAGCATTCAACTAAACCCACAAAAACACAACTACCCACTCAGGTCTGCCATCTGTTAATGGAAATATATGGGGGCTTCAATGTTACTGGTAGCACAAAGGTTCTGGAAAAATGCTATAGCTCCCCCCCCCACAAAAATGAAAAGCAGAAATATCTGCACTCCCAAATTCAAATGTCCCCCTCCCTTCTGAGCCGCACAATATGCTTAAACTACATTTAATGTTCACGTTTGGCATTGTTGTAGTGAGGAGAGCCATCTTAATTTACAGGGTGCAGGTTTCCAGAAGCATGAGTTGGGCACAATATACGCAAACACAAGGTTTAGGTGTTTGGGCAAAATATACGGGCACTAAGATGTACTGGGCACGACAAGGGCTTATTTGCAATTTTTATTTCTGCTACATTCATTGTGTTTGACTTCATGGGTGTTTTCCAGAGACTAAATCATCATTACATGTGTAGATGACTTCCCAGAGGGTTGTAGTTTTTTAAATTTGGTCACTTGAGGAGGTTTTTGTTGCTCTAGCAGTGAGGGGCTCTGCAAATAGTTCTAAACTATTCTATTTAAATCTGTGCTCCAAAAATCAAATATCACTCTTTCCCTCCTGAGCAAAACAGTCCTGTACAGTCACATGTGGGATATTGCTACATTCAGGATAAATTGTATAACACCTTTTTTACCTGTTGCCCTTGTGAAAATTGTTAAAACAACATCTTAGATGTAAATATAATTTTTCTTCACTGCCCAATAGTATAACATTTTGTGACACACATGTAGTGTCAATATGCTCACTGCACCCCTAGATGAATTAAGTGGTGTAGTTTGTAAAATGGGGTCACTGTGTCATGGATTTCTGCAGTTTTGACACCTCAGGGGCTCTGCTAATGGTGACATGTCACCTCCAAACCATTCCAACGAAAGTTGAACTCAAATATGGCTCTTCTTCCCTTCTTCACTTTGTATTGTGCCTCAAAAGTAGCTTTCGACCACATATGGGCTATTGGCGTACTCAGGAAAAATTGCACAACAAATAGCATAGTCCATTATCTCCTGTTACTCTAATGAAAATAAAAAATTGAGGGGTAAAGCAACATTTTTGTGGTTAAAAATTTATTTTTTCATTTTCACAGCTCAACATTATTAAATTCTGTGAAACACCTGGGGAATCAAAATGCTCACCAAACATCTAGGTAAATTCCTTTAAGGGTCTAGTTTCCAAAATAGGGTCACTTTTGGGGTAGGTCCACTGTTTAGCTATGTGAGGGATTCTCCAAAGGCAACATCCATTAACAATATCAGTCAATTTTGTGTTAAAAAATGGCACTCCTTTTATTCCGAGCCCTGCCATGCACCTAAACAGTAGATTTCCACAACATATGGGGTATCAGTGTACTTAGGAGAAATTGCACAACAAACTGTATAGTGAATTTTCTCCTGTTACCCTTGTGAAAATGAAAGCTTTGGGGTTAAAACAACATCTTTATGGTAAATATGTATTTTTTTATTTTCATGGCTCAACGTTATAAACATGTTGTGACGCATCTTGGGGTTCAATGTGTTCACCAAATATCTAGATAAATTCCTTGTGGGGTCTAGTTTCCAAAATGGGGTCTCTTGTGTGGGGTTCCCCTGTTTAGGCACATCAGGCGCTCTCTAAACGCGACATGTTGTCCACTAACGATTCCAGACATTTTGCGCTCCAAAACTTCAAATGCCTCTCCTTTCTTTCTGAGCCCTGCCATATGCCCAAATAGTAGTTTTCCACCACATATTATGTACTCAGGAGAAATTGCACAACAAATTGTACTATGCATTTTCTCATTACCCTTGTGAAAATGCAAAATTTGGAGCTAAAGTAACATTTTTGTTGGAAAAAGTAAAATTTTCATTTTTTCCTTCCACATTCTTTAATTCCTGTGAAGCATCTAAAGGGTTAATGAGCTTCTTGGATGTGGTTTTAGGGTACCTTTAAGGGTGCCACAATTAGAATTGTGTCACTTTGGGATATTTTTTGGCACATAGGCCTCTCAAAGTCACTTCAAACGTGATGAGGTCCCTAAACTAATCGTTTCGTAATTTTTGTTAGAATAATGAGAAATTGTTGATGAACTTTAAACCCTTCTAACTTCCTACATATTTTGTGTGACATAACTCTTTGGTTTAAGGGCATAAAAATTGAAATTTTGAAATTTGCAAAATTTTCAACATTTCGACTAAACTTCCCATAATTTCACAATTAAACGCAAAAAATATTGTCCTAATTTTACCACTGTTATGAAGTACAATATGTCAAGAAAAAAAATCTCAGAATCCCTTGGATCTGTTTAAACGTTCCAGAGTTATAACCTGTCAAAGTTACACTTTCATAATTGAAAAAATGGCCTGATCTTGAAGGTGAACACCAGACTTGTAAAGGGGTTTATGACGCCCAGGACCCTGTGCATTACATCTCCTACTCTGAGCCTGGCTACATCATAAAGAAGTAGTGCAAGCAGAGCATCAAGTCAGCGGCCCACCGGCAATCGGCCCAGTGAGGAATATTGTCCGTTCAGGCCTGCTTGCCATTGAAAGACATTGGATTACTTTGCTTGACCTATCTATTAGATTTGGGTTTTTTTTATCTACTTTTAGAATTTGTATGAAAAACTATTGTAATTTTGAGTAAAAATTTATGGAAAAATGTGAAATTCTGAAGGGTTTACAGACTTTCAAGAACCTATGTATGTAAAAATCATTTTATAGATATTCTTGGATTTCTAAAATAGTTTTATAATTTACAAAAATATAATTGGGAAGATGTAACAAAACTGGTGTAAAATTAAAACAACCTAATAGATTTCATTTTTCATTTTTAAAAGACCCCTTAAAAAATTAAAGGGAACCTGTCTGCAGTTTTGGTGACTATAAGCTGTGGCCACCACCACTGGGCATTGAGTTCCTACGCAGGCCCACTTTGATCTGCCCTGAGCAGGGCAGATCAAATTATTGTACTGCGCCTGCGCAGGACTTCAATGTCGGCTCGTGTGCATGACGTAGGACGCATCATGCACCCAGGCTTCAGAAGAAGGAGGACAAAGATGGCCAAAAGAGGAGGTGCCGCGTTCGGAGAATGGAGACACCCATCTGACCCATCTGCACCGTACCGACCGTTTAGGTAAGCATTATGAAATCATTTTTATGCTCTACACAGTGGCCTGTGCTCTTATATACAGCATGTTAAAATGCTGTATATAAGAGCTCAGTGGTGGTGGCCGCAGCTTATAGTAACCAAATCTGGTGACAGGTTTCTTTTAAAGCAGGAAATGTATTGGTTGATAAGGACAACTAGTTCACATTAAAGGCCACTTTACACACAGAGATAAATCTTTGGCAGATCTGTGGTTGCAGTGTACACAGCCACAAACCTGGCACTGATTGTCCACAATTTCACTGCAACCATAGATCTGCCGCAGATTTATCTCTGTGTGTAAAGTGGCCTTAAGGGTACACTTAAGTCACACTTAAGCGACGCTCCAGCGATCCAACCAGCGACCTGACCTGGCAGGGATCACTGGAGCATCGCTACATGGTCACTGGTGAGCTTTCAAACAGGCAGATCTCCACAGCGATCAGAGATCAGCCACCAACCACCAGCGACCCGTGTAATGACGCTGTGCTTGGTATCCATAGTACACATCGGGTTACTAAGCAAAGTCCTTTGCTTTTAGTTACCCGATGTGTACCTTGGCTACATGTGCAAGGAGCAGGGACCCGGCTTCTAGAAGCTGCGGACGCTGGTAAGCAAGGTTAATATTGGGTAACCAAGCAAAGCCTTTGCTTGGTTACCCGATATGTACCTTGGTTTCCAGCGTCCTCAGAATCCGGCTCCCTGCTCCCTGCACATTCAGATCGTTGCCCTCTCGCTGTCAAACACAGCGATGTGTGCTTCACAGCGGGAGAGCAACGAGCAAAAAATGAACCAGAGCAGTGTGTAACGATCAGCGATTTCAGCAGGGGCCAGGTCGCTGCTTACTGTCACATACAGCGAGATCGCTGATTAGGTCACTGGTACGTCACAAAATCTGTGACTCAGCAGCGATCTCGCTAGCGATCTCGCTATATGAGAAGTACCCCTTACTTTACATGACTTTTATTATATCTCCAAAACACTTTACTTACCTTACTGATTCTCACCTAATTCATGGAACACAAGTCATTTTCGTCCCCTTGCCTATATTTGTTGACAATCCGAAGTGACATGTCATCTATGCTGAAGACTCATCATATGACTCCCAGCAGCCAGTGCTACTTGTTATGTTTTGTCTATAGTGAAGTCACTGCAAAAGTGAGTGATTGATGCCACAATCATGTCATATATCACCACTTCATTCTTGACATGTCATCATTCTAAATTGTCAGCAGAAATATATAGGAGACCAAGCTGGTGCAACCACAAGCAAGAACATAGCATACAAGGTTGAGACCACAATGTCCAATTTTGTTATAATATTTTTATTATTTCTCCTTATGGTACCAAGGTTGAAGTATTTTAAAAAGCTGTTTTATGGCATTGGTTCAGTAATGCGTTTTTGCTGAAGTATCTCCTTAATGTGCATGGTCAAGTAGACAGCAGGAACTTTTAGAGAAGCTCGCATTTCAATAGAAGTGGCTTGCAAACTTAGAAATCAAGGCCTCCACTCTCTAAGAAATAAAAAAATATTGTAACTAAGATAATAAGAACAATATGTTATTTGTGCTCTTAAATAAAACCCAACAAAAGAATTGGCAAAGTCATGGTGAATAGGTATGGTCATGGCACAAGGTATGGTCATAATGTGTTGGCTCAGGCATAAAATAAGTTGGCAAGATATGTCAAAAGACTTGGCTGGCTAATACGCAGGGCTTCTCTCTGCTTATTAGACAGCTAAATCTGCCAATGTTTCTAGCCACAAGGGAAGCTAAGGCCATGTAATTAAGACTTGGCTTACAAAAGTGCGCAGACGTTGGTCAGGGGGCAGGACTGTTTTGTAAAGGGCCTCCCATGTCACAGGTTCTATAGCGGCTGCATGGTATGCTTCCACTGGAAATACACCCTACTTATGGATTTCCCAATATATTTTTTTATAAAGTCTGAGGGTTAAGAAAAGGGACACTTGTTATTTTGACAGTGACAAACTGGAAGTTGTAAAGTACTTCAACCTACTCGGAACGATGATCATTTAAGATGCAGAGATGACATCGGACGTCAATAGGATAACAGCTATGGGCAAATCAACAATAAAGTAATGGGACAAGGTCTTCAAATTGAGAAACATTTCACTGTCGACAAAGATACTGCTCATACATAGTTTGTTTTTCCTGGGGTAACATACGGATTCGGACGATTAACATACGGAAATCTGGACGATAAAGAAACAACTCAGAAGAAGAATCAACACCTTCCAAATGTGGTTCTGGAGACAGATGTTATCACTACCATTGATGGCAAGAAGAACAGACAAATCAATTTGAAGCAAATCAAGTCAGATGTAATTCGAAGTAAGGATCACCAAGCTACAACTTGCCTACTTGGGACACATCATATGAAAAGAACAATCACTGGAAAAGGAAATAATGGTTGAACGAATAGTAGAAACAAGGCGAAGAGAAAGACAAGCAACCCGATGGCTTGGTACAATCAAGATAACATTGGAGAAGACCCTGGTGGACTTATCTAGACTTGCACAATATCGATCTTCCTACAGATTGCCCCTCCATCAAATTGCCATAGCTCGAGATTGAACTAAAGGTCATTACTTTTGCTTGCAAATCTTTTAATTGCTTCGCTTTTCTCAACTTTCCATAACCAGCAGTACAGCCTCTATGGAATGTAAAATGGCACTTCAATAATTAATCTCACTGGGGAGAATCTAATTACTGATTTGCTACAGTTTTCTGGCATTAAAAAAAGTTGCAAATTTTGTAATTCATCACATTTGCACAAAACATTTCAACTTCTTAGCAGGTATATCAATCCTCTACAATGGCACCCTCAGGGAATGATTGACGTGTTCAGCACTGCTTCATAACTATTATCAACAGTGCTGAACAGATGTCAATCAGATGTCAGTCAATCCTATCAATGTACTTTACAGCAATTGGCTCACCTTCAATGCCCTTTTGGCCTAATTTAAATACTCCAAATGTATTTTCCCAGCTATAAAATATCTAATGGTGGTCAATAAGGTATGTTTTTAATTCCTTAGCCAACAATGCAATTAGTTTGATGACCCTCAAACTTCCAGCAAGTTCCCTGTACAAATAACTTTATTTGTTGGTAGTGTCATATTGAAGTCTTCCCATTACCCGTACTTCCTACAGTAGGGTTAATAGATTAATTGCTACAGTCACAATTACGGCTCTTCTAAACACAAGTTAGTGGAGTAATGGCACTGATATTATGAAGCTACATACGCTAATAAGGCTAATAATGGTTGGAAGCCTCAGCTGGGTTTTTGAAGATATTCTTTGGCTCAGAACCACCATAAAAGATCATAATTAGTCTGTGTCCAATTTCCTGTGATCTTTTGAAGGAACCAGGACAATTTATATTATTTTTAGCTCATATAATAATGGCCATGTCTAAATCATGGATAAACATTCACCCTCTATATCTTCTGTGTAGGCAATTTATTAGTAAATTAATAAGGGCTTAATAAGACTTTGCTCCAGAAGACGATCTAAATAAAGCTTATCCCTTTCAACATCTTATGATACAATATATAGAAAAATAGCAATTGTTTGAAGTAATAATATTGCCTTTGTTGCATTGCGGGGAGTGAGTCCAGATTATTTTTGAAGATCTAAGGAGACATTTCTTCAGTAGAACTCCACATAAAGCCTTGGCAATTGGTTAAATCAATCGTGTGCTCGGCAGATCATTCAGAAACTATTTGTATTAGTTGTTTATCAAATTATTAACTGCACAGATGTTGCTCGCTGAAGAGCAGCTGATGATTCTCCCTGCCAGCGATGCAGACAAAGGTCTGCAGGAATAATTGGAGATGTGAACAGAATATGAAATTAATTTGCTGCTCTTAATTCCTATGCAAATCCTGACCTCTGATAGAAACTATCAATTACCCTGCATAGAATGAAAAGAAAAGAGACAGTTTCCTTTTTTTAAAGAACTTGGAAAAGGGAGAAATATTTGCCATGAGCAGTAGGTTTGTAAAGAACCGAACATCATGGACTTGTTTAATTCAATCCCTGAACTTGGAATGATGCCTCAAGGGAATAGAAACTACATTCAGCGAACAAATAAAGAGACAAGTAAAATATTCGGCTTAATTGGTGTCACATCTGTGTCTTGACGGGGATATCGGCAAATACACACTGGATTTTGATTCTTTTTGTTCATAAAAGCCAGGACAAAACGACTGGGGAGAACAATTATGTGTAACATGGCTATATTAGAGGGAAAGGCTGAACACAGGAACGGGGAACACTCTACAGGTGTAGTGTGGTAGGGAATCATTATATGCAGTAGGAATATAGTATATTTTACAATAGAATCTGAAATCTATTACAAATAAATAGATAAGAATTTATTGTGATTGCATATTATAGTATTGTATAGTGGATTGTATAGTATCTCAGATACCACAGATCACTCCCAGCACATATACATGTCTTTTTTCACAGTTATAGCACACAAACATACTATATATATATATATATATATATATATATATATATATATATATATATATATATATAATGAAATAAAGTATTTATAAATACAATCACATATTTTTTTATACATGTTTATTTCCTTTGTGTGTATTGGGACATCATAGAACAAAAATGGAGAAAAAAGGCGATTTGGACATAATTTCACACTGGACAAGATTGTTGGCACCCTCAGCTTAATATTTAGTTGCACACCCCTTGGAATAAATAACTGCAACCACTTCCTATAACCATGAATAAGCTTCTTACACCTCTCAACTAGAATTTAGGACCACTCTTCTTTTACAAACTGCTCCAGAAATTTTAAGATCTCTCCACAGGTGTTCAATGGGTTTTAGATAGGAGCTCAATGCTGGTCACTTAAGACCTCTTCAGCCTTTTGTTTCCATCCATTTCTGGGTGCTTTTTGAAGTATGGTTTGGGTGTCCTATTGGAAAGCGCACACTCAGCTTTCTGACACTGGGCACTACATTGCAACCCAAAATCTTTTTGCACTCTTTAGATTTCATAATGTCTAGCACTCAAGTAAGGTACCCAGTGCCAGAGGCAGCAAAACAACCCCAAAACATCTCAGAAACTCCATCATATTTGACTGTAGGTACTGTGTTATTTTCATTCAATTTTCAGTAAACAGTAAAATGATGTGCTTTATCAAAAAGCTCTGTCTTGGTCTCATCTGTCCAGAACACGCTTTCCCAGAATGGTTTTGGCTTACTCATGCCCATTTTGGAAAACTACAGCTTTTTTATGTTTCTGTGCCAGCAGTTGGGTCCTCCTGGGCTGAGTTTTTGTGCTCCTTTCAATTGGTGTTGATGCTGTCTAGCAGCCATTGTTGCTGTGGATCTGTGCTGGTGGGGTGACATGGCCTGGAGTCAAAGGGGCTCAGCCATGGGTGCTTTGGGGTATTAGGTCACTCTCCCTGCTGGTGCACTATTGCAGAATATTAAACTAAGAACTTCATGTCCAGGTTTGTATTATTTTTCCTTAGCTGCAATAGATCAATGTATAAGTTCTGGCTGTGCGGTCCATATCTTTTTCTACAGCTATGATGTGTGTATATACGAGTACAGTACAGTCCAAACGTTTGGACACACCTTCTCATTCAAAGAGTTTTCTTTATTTTCATGACTTAAAATTGTAGATTCACATTGAAGGCATCAAAACTATGAATTAACACATGTGGAATGAAATACTTAACAAAAAAGTGTGAAACAACTGAAAATGTGTCTTATATTCTAGGTTCTTCAAAGTAGCCACCTTTTGCTTTGATTACTGCTTTACACACTCTTGGCATTCTCTTGATGAGCTTTTTTGTTAAGTATTTCATTCCACATGTGTTAATTCATAGTTTTGATGCCTTCAATGTGAATCTACAGTTTTCAGAGTCATGAAAATAAAGAAAACTCTTTGCATGAGAAGGTGTGTCAAACTTTTGGTCTGTACTATATATATATATATATATACATATATATATATATATACAGTCATGGCCAAAAGTTTTGAGAATGACACCAAAATTATATTTTAACATGATCTGTTGCCTTCTGGTTTTTAATTGTGTTTGTCTGATGTTTACATCACATACAGAAATATAATTGCAATCATATAATGAGTACCAAAAGGTTATATTGACAGTTAGAATGAGTTAATGCAGCAAGTCAATATTTGCAGTGTTGACCCTTCTTCTTCAGAACCTCTGCAATTCTCCCTGGCATGCTCTCAATCATCTTCTGGATCAAATCCTGACTGATAGCTGTCCATTCTTGCATAAGCAATGCTTGCATTTTGCCAGAATTTGTTGGTTTTTGTTTGTCCACCCGTCTCTTGATGATTGCCCACAAGTTCTCAATGGGATTAAGATCTGGGGAGTTTCCAGGCCATGGACCCAAAATCTCTATGTTTTGTTCCATGAGCCATTTAGTGATCACCTTTGCTTTATGGCAAGGTGCTCCATCATGCTGGAAAAGGCATTGTTGGGCGCCAAACTGCTCTTGGACAGTTGGGAGAAGTTGCTCTTGGAGGACATTCTGGTACCATTCTTTATTCATGGCTGTGTTTTTAGGCAAGACTGTGAGTGGTGCGATTCCCTTGGCTGAGAAGCAACCCCACACATGAATCGTTTCAGGATGCTTAACAGTTGACATGAGACAAGACTGGTGGTAGCGCTCACCTCTTCTTCTCCTAATAAGCTGTTTTCCAGATATCCCAAACAATCGAAAAGGGGATTCATCTGAGAAAATGACTTTACCCCAGTCCTCAGCAGTCCACTCCCTGTACCTTTTGCAGAACATCAGTCGGTCCCTGATGTTTTTTCTGGAGAGAAGTGGCTTCTTTGCTGCCCTCCTTGAAACCAGGCCTTGCTCAAGCAGTCTCCGCCTCACAGTGCGTGCAGAAGCACTCACACCAGCCTGCTGCCATTGCTGAGCTAGCTCGGCACTGCCGGTAGTCCGATCCCGCAGCTGAAACAGTTTTAAGATACGGTCCTGGCGTTTGCTGGTCCTTCTTGAGCGCCCTGGAGCCTTTTTGGCAACAATGGAAGCTCTCTCCTTGAAGTTCTTGATGATGCGATAGATTGTTGACTGAGGTGCAATCTTTGTAGCTGCGATACTCTTCCCTGTTAGGCCATTTTTGTGCAGAGCAATGATGGCTGCACGTGTTTCTTTAGAGATAACCATGGTTAACTGAAAAGAAACAATGATACCAAGCACCAGCCTCCTCTTAAAGTGTCCAGTGGTGTCATTCTTACTTAATCATGACTGATTGATCGCCAGCCCTGTCCTCATCAACACCCATACCTGTGTTAATGGAACAATCACTAAAACAATGTTAGCTGCTCCTTTTAAGGCAGGAATGCAATGATGTTGAAATGTGTTTTGGGGGTTAAAGTTCATTTTCTTAGCCAATATTGACTTTGCAAGTAATTGCTGTTAAGCTGATCACTCTTTATGACATTCTGGAGTATATGCAAATTGCCATTAGAAAAACTTAAGCAGTAGACTTTGTAAACATTAATATTTGTAGCATTCTCAAAACTTTTGGCCATGACTGTATATACATGTGTGTATATATATATATATATATATATATATAGATAGATAGATAGATAGATAGATAGATAGATAGATAGGTCCAAAAATATTTGGACAGTGACACAAATATGCGCATTTTACCTGTTGACCAAATCATATTCAATATACGGTTTAATATATTTATTCAGTATGCCTTTTTAATTGTATATTCGGAGCTTTAATGTGCGAGTATTCGCATCCTAATTGGAGTAAGGGTTTAGGAATTACAGCTCTTTAAAATGTAGCTGCTTCTTTTTAAAGAGACCAAAAGTAATTGGACAATTATCTCAAAAGCTTTTTAATGGGCTACATAGGCTATTCCCTCATTAATCCATCATCAACTAGGTAGTTAAAAGGTCTGGAGCTGATTCCATGTGCAGCATTTGCATTTAGAAGCTGTTGTTGTGAACCCACAACATGCGGTCAAAGGATCTCTCAATGGAGGAAAAACAGACCATCATTGGGCTGAAATAAAGATATAATCCATCAGCGAGAAAGTAGTAATGTTAGGGGTGGCCAAATCGAGTTTGGTATATTAAGGGGAAAAATGAGTACACCAGAGATCTTGGGAACTCAAAGTGGCCTGGATGTCCAAGGAAGTTTAATAGTGGTGGATGATCACAGAATCCTTTCCTTAGTGAAGGAAAATCCTTTCATGACATCCACCCAAGTGAAAAACACTCTCCAGGAAGTGGGAGTATCAATATCTAAGTCTACAATAAAGAGAAGACTTCATGAAAGCAAATACAAAGGGTTCACCACATGGTACAAACCATTAATCAGTAGTGATGGGCGAACCCCCCGATGTTCGTGTTTGGGAGACTCACCCGAACGTTTTGTAAAGTTCTAGTTCAGGTTCTGAGATAACGCGAACTTGCGTCCGAACACCGAACTTGGACTTTACAGTTCTGGGATGGGGAGACTGTAAAATAAAGAATATCGCTTCTGCTTCCGAGTCCTCCCGGTAACCACCACTGACGATAGGACCTTCCGTGATGTCATAGCCATGTGACCAGTCACGTGTGAATGTTGTATTATCTCATTGGCTACAGACTTCTCACATGACTATGACGTCATGTAAGGTACTGTCAGTGGATAGGGATGGACGAGCATGCTTCCCGGTACTCGGTGCTCACCCGAGCATCTCAGTAGTCAGTATACTCGGCGAGCGCCGAGTACCAGTGAGATGCTCGGGCACATGCTCAGCTCCCCCTCCCTGCATGTCGACACTCTTTACGGAGTAAGCCCACATGCAGGGATTGGCTGCCACACACTGTAATGCCACAGCCGGTGAATAGCGGCGCCGGGAATCAGGTGATTGGAGATCACTGTTGCTATAGTAACCCGCTCGTTAGATTACTATAGCAACGGTGGCAACGGTGACTTCACCGCTTACCAACCAGCAGCCTCTGCTCACTCATTGAGTGATTAGATAACACGGGGAACAGAAGCGTTCTTCCTCCCCCAGTGTGATATGATATAGTAGAGGTAGATCGGTGACAGAAGACAGAAAACCAGAATTGTGGAGGAGTGAGAGGGCATAATAAAGATGGAGTCCTTAAGTGTGGCTGTGTATTTATTTCTAATAAAGTATATTTTCTCTGTGTGGTGTCTTTTTTTTAACCCTTTATTGGAGATTCTTAATGGGCAAGTCAAACTTGGCCTGACATTAAGAATCTCGGGCTTAATACTAGCTGGTAAAACAAAGCTGGTATTAAGGCCTTATTTTCCAGCGTGCCACTCAGCACCAGGGCCACTGAAAATAGTTGGATACAGCGTCAGAAGATGGCGCTTCTATGAAAGCGCCATTTTCTGGGGCGGCTGCGAACTGCAATTCACAGCGGGGGGAACAGAAAGCTTGGGCCACCCTGTGCTTCAGATTCCAATCCCCAGCTGCCTAGTTGTACTTGGCTGGACACAAAAATTGGCCGAAGCCCACGTCGTTTTTTTAAATTATTTCATGAAATTCATGAAATAATTAAAAAAGGGCTTCCCTATATTTTTGGTTCACAGCCAGGTACAAATAGGCAGCTGGGTGTTGGGGGCAGCCCATACCTGCCTGCTGTACCTGGCTAGCATACAAAAATATGGCGAAGCCCACGTTATTTAAAAAACGTTTAAAAGAAATTTTTTATCGACACAGCCAGGACTTGAACTCGTGAAGTTATGCTTCGTAGGCGAGTGCTCTATCCATTCAGCCACTGGCTCCAATGAGGAACATAGGCAGATTTCATAGTCTTGAGGTCTGCAAAGCAGACTGAAGTCTGAGGTGACAGCGTGATTCTCTTCATGTGCTACGTGGAGCGGACACAGAGCACTCGTGTTCTGTGGCAGAGCTGAAAGTGTTGTGTGGATTACTTCGAACCTGGAGGGGTATTTGTGGATTTTAATAAAATGGTGAAAGAGGATTTTTTTTTGTCTTTTATTCCAAATAAAGGATTTTTCGCGGTGTGTGTTTCTTTACTTTCACTTACAGTTTAATCATGGAAGGTGTCTCGGGGAGACGCCTGGCATGATTAACTCATTATTACCCCGATTGCCACTGCACCAGGGCAATTCGGGATGAGCTGGGTGGAGTCCCAGGACTGTCGCATCCAATGGATGTGGCAATTCCGGGCGGCTGCTGGGTGATATTGCTAGGGTGGTGGGCTCCCCAAAATGTGGCGCTCCCCATCCTGACAATACCAGCCTCCAGCCGTGTGGCTTTATCCTGGCTGGTATCAAATATGGGGGGAACCGCATTTTTTTTTATTATTATTTATTTTACTGCACGATATAGAGCCGCCCGCCGTTGGCTGTGATTGGTTGCAGTGAGACAGCTGTCACTCATAGTGGGGGCGTGTCTGACTGCAACCAATCATGGGCGCTGGTGGGCGGGGAAAGCACGGAATAACTGATTGAATAATGAAGCGGCAGCCATTTTCAAAAGAGGAAAAGACGCCGCAGATATGTGACAGCCATGCAGCGAGGCGCCTGTGATCGGTGAGTAGGAAAGGGAGAGGGATTGTGCTGGGGATGCATGACGCATCCAGATAGCAACGTGTGCACACAGCCTTACTGTGAAAAGCCACGTTTTTGGTGATCGAATCGTTCTCGAACGTAACTCGAACTGCCGAACTTTTACCAAAAAGCTCGAGTTCGTCGAACGTCTCGAACACCCCCGAAAATCACTCGAACATGAAATTGGCGAACCTCGAGCCTCAAACATCGCTCATCTCTACTGAAGACAGAGGCAGCTGGATGAATTCTGAAGTATACAGCGCTATACTTTCTGCTAAGATTAAGCCAAATGCAGAAAGGTTTATTGGCACTTCACAGTACAGATGGACAAAGACCCAAAACATACTGCGAAAGTAACTTAGGATTTTTTTAAGGCAAAGAAGTGTAATATTCTGTAAAGGCCGAGCCAATCACCAGATCTGAACCCCATCGAGCTGCATTTCACATGCTCAAGACAAAGTCTCACAAAGGAGGAAACCCGGCATTTCGGGAAGTCCATGGCTTGCAGACTTCAGGCAGTTATTGCCTGCAAAGAATTCTTTACGAAGAATTAAAAATGAACATTTTTTTATGGTAAAGTTAATTTGTCCAACTACTTTTGAGCCCCTGAAATGAGGAGGCTTTGTAGAAAAATTGTTGCTATTCCTAAATGTTTTACAGGATATTTTTGTTTAATCCCTTTAATTAAACCTGAAAGTCAACACTTAAATTTGCATCTCAGCTGTTTCATTTTAATAAAACTGAAGATTTGGTCACTGTCCATATATTTCCGGACCTAACTGTATATGTGGTGTGTGTGTATATGTGTGTGTGTGTGTGTGTGTGTGTGTATATATATATATACACTCTGTATATATATATATATATATATATATATATGTATATATATATATACCGTATATATACTGTATATATATAATATATATATATATATTTTATTATCATTATTATTTTATAGATAGATATATAGATGGATAGATAGTAGGCAGTATATATGCAAACGTGCACTCATATGTGTATAAAGAACAATATCAATTTGACATCTAAGAAACACATGGGTAAGTTACATACAGTCTCTTACAAGGAACTGGCTTTCCAAAAGGGCTCAATGAATGGATGGAAGTTATAAAATGTGCTCATCATTAGGTAATGTGTTGGCTACTTTTCAGAGGCTTGGCTTGTAATTGTTTCTCATTGAGCGCTGTAAAACTACAAGAGCCTTTTAATATTACTCCTTGTCTAAAAGAGCCAATTTAACATCTTCAAACAAACTCATTATAGCCACTATTATTATCTAATGTGTTTTGCAAGATCAGAATAAAATGTCTTTTTTCTTTTACAGAAAAAGCGCCACACTTTGTTAATGGGTTGTGTCTGGTATTACAACTCTGCCCAAATTAAAATTTAGGTAAAGGATCTAAATGCCACAAAGTCTACAAATCCCTTGAAGCCTTGCCACACATGATGGCAAATGGATACTGGTAGGTGCAGATTAAGCATTGTCTTCTGGAAGTCAGGTATATACCCTTGTGTTCGCTGCACATTTTATTAGAGCCATCTATCAGTATTATCTCTGTATTAGTAAGCCATGGTTTGAAGTGGCCTGTGGGATCACAGCATGCAGATGGGCACAAAGTTGCATCTCAAGTACCTCAAGGATGCCGCTATACAAAATTCATTTCCAACATCATCTAGCTCATTTAGCAGACGTCAGTCTCTTCTTATTTGCCAATATTGTTTCTCCTTATAATATGTAAGTAATTAGATACTCATCATTCAGATGAGAGCTTTCACTCTCTATGAAGTCAATGAGATGCTCCTAAGGAGTCACCAAGAAGGTGGTGTTCCGCCATCGAGATCAAGGAATCCAAAGCCTTTCCCAGTGTACACAGATAAGCATAAAAATCAGGATTCATCACATACATGCCCAATACTGTATACCTATATACTTCTATCGGTGATATTATAATATTTTAATCCTCATTGACGGTTTGGGACGGAGGATATTGAAATCTCGGAGTGCGTCCATATTGTTATTATTAGATATAGTTAACACATCATTAGACAGATAATAGAAGGAAGGATAGGACGTGACAGCATGATAACAAAGAGGACATGTCTGTGGGTTTCTTCACAGATGCATTGATGCGGTCTTGTGGCGTTCTAGAAGGCTGTCCATCCATCCCGGCTATTCAGAGGACGCCTTTATTCTCTCATCATATTTTCTAATGAGTAAAACTAAATAGAATGAATACTGTGATCAGTCTGTTTGTCGACCTCTGAAAGACCTCCGCAGTAAAATGATGTTGTCAGCTCCTGTCCTCACATCCAATACGTTCTTCCTTTTTACTTCCCTGCAGCCCAAACAAAAGGCGCACAACAATATCAATTAATCATGCAGCAGGCAAACAAGGAGATTTATTCCACTACAAATAGCCTCACAGAGAGACGCTGAATGGCTGTGATTAGCATGTGAAAAGCGAAGCAAAACTCCACAGTTCAACAGCTAAAGAGCAATTTGATGGGGCTGGGATGGGGAAATTACTTGATTAGTGTCTGTGGTAGAGATCACAATTAGAGCACCTCAGTCATGAATCCTGACTAGGAAACTCAGCTCAGCTAAAATACAGCCATAGTATTGAAGAGCACGAAATCTGTTATGGCCAAATAATGCCAGACAGGGGCTGTTCACCTGCATAACCAGCAGCGCACCCCGCTCTGTGCCTATCGGGCCAAGTGCAGCCTTCTCATTTATTCAGCCCTTTTAGATACACATGTAAAAACTTGTTTTATTTAAAGGGAATCTTACCGATTAGCTGCAGCAGACGTCTGCTACGATATCGTCTGCTGCGGCTAATCGGTAAGATCAGCTGTTCTCCAGTCCTGTCGTGACTGCGCGCGCTCCCGCGGTCACAGCGAGATCTGAAAAAGCGAGGGTGCATGCGCTGCCCTCTCAGGCACAAGACTAGGTAATGCGGGCTTCAGAAACATGGCGCCGGTGATAAGCGCTATGTGCAGGCGCCAACTCCGACGCCATGTTACTGAATAAAAAAATTTGCATAGAGCCAGAGAGAGGGAGAAACAGGCAGCGAGGGGTGGGGGGGTGGTCGGGAATCCATGTGCATAAGCCGCACAGATATTATCAGCAGAAGTGAAACTGTCAGTCAAAAAGATGATCAATTTTTAAACTTCATAAACTTGGATTTCACAGCCGAAACATCCGAGCTGCCCACTAATGGTATGTACAGCCTGTGCCTGATAGTGCCAGTATAGCACTGGCTTTACCTTATATACAAAAATCCTGATGTTTGGTTCCCTTTAAGGCTTCATTCACATCTGTACCATTATATTCAAACTATTATGGCAGTAACAGGACTCACATATGTCAGATACAAAGTCTCTATAGACCCCACTGACTATCATCTGGAAATTAAGGATTTTATTGTGCTATTTATTTAACCATTTTAGGCCCCCTTTACATGTCCGTGCAAAACACTTTTTCGAAAGTGTGTATGGCTATCTGTGTGCCGTAATTTTGGCACACTAGTGTTCACCGTGTGCTATCCGTGGTAGCACACGGAGAGCAGAAATTTTTTACTCACCTCCTCACAGTGCTGATGTCTCTGGCGCTGCTGCTTCCGAGTCCATGATGCAGTGAATATTCATGAGCATAATGAGCAGGCCTGGAAGCAAGTGACAGCAGTGCCGAAGACAGCTGCACTGGAGACAGGTGAGTATAGAAAATCATTTTATTTCAAAGACATGTGTTTTCTCCATTACGTCTGACACTGATGTCACACGGATCACATCACTGTGTGTTCCGTGTGACATCAGTGCTGCCGGAGAAACTTGTCTCCGTGCGGAATACACAGACACATGTGGGCTCCATATGGACACACGTCCTTGAGAAAACACAGATGTGTGGGCAGATCCATTGATTTGAATGGGTCTGTATGTCTGTGTCTCCAGTACGTATGAAAAGTTGGCACTGAAGGTTCCCAAGTGACCAGGGCAGATATGACCAGACCCTAACAGATTGTTATTCACAAGGGTTAACTGCAGGACTATGCTTTCATAATTAGGATAGACATTCATCACACTTATGGAAAAACTCCAAACCTATAAGTAATAATAATAATAATTTTATTCATTTATATAGCGCTATTAATTCCACAGCGCTTTACATACATTGGCAATACTGTCCCCATTGGGGCTCACAATCTAGACTCCCTATCTGTATGTCTTTGGAGTGTGGGAGGAAACCGGAGTACCCGGAGGAAACCCACGCAAACACGGGGAGAACATACAAACTCCTTGCAGATGGTGTCCTTGGTGGGATTTGAACTCAGGACCACAGCGCTGCAAGACTGCAGTGCTAACCTCTGAGCCACCGTGCTGCCCAGTAAGTAAAATGGAGGCTTCTGATGGAAGCCATACTGTGCCATCTGTCATTCATAGCAAGAAAACATGTTGGAATAAGTTTTTATAGTATACTGTTCTATGGACTATCCTAGTCTATATCATAACTTAAAGAGAACCTGTCTTGTAAAATGATGCTTTTAACCTGCAGACATGGGGTTAATCTGCAGGTTAATAGCATTCAGACGCTGTGTTGATTCTACATTGTGGGCCCCGCTGCCGGGATGAGGCAAACTTTATTCCTCCTGGCAGCCTCAAACTTTCAGTCATAGAGGTGCGGCTGGCGTGGTTACAGCATGGTTTGTGCATAGTCACTGGCGGCTGTCTCTGTATCAGGCTTTTTCTACCTATTCTGATAGCAGCATGATGTAGAGACAGAAACCGTGATTACAATGATATGTCACTTACTGGCTGCTTTCAATAGTTTTGATAATATCACTGTTTTATCAGCAAGAGACTATCACTACAGGACTAGGGAAGCTGCTGTCAGGTATTCCTCTATATTCAAGTGCTCTGTATAACCCCTAATCCACCACTGAATGGAAGCTTTCTGCCTATGCACAGTGTACACAGAAGGCAGTTGATCAGTGGCTATACAGAGCCCAGAATTCAGACAACTGGTAGATCTGCAGCAGATAAAACAGTAAGCAAGGAGTCTATTAAGTTATAAATGACTGAAATCAGTGTCTCTGCCCCTACACCATGCTGCTCTTGGATGAGGTAGCAAAAACCAGGTGACAGATTACCATTAATTTAACAAATACAACATTTACAACTTTCACCTGTGGGAGGAAAACACCCATTGAAATAAGAGGGTTGATAATGCAGCAATATGGATTAAAAAGTAATATGCAACCGATGATAAACAAATGCAATATGGACTATAATATGGCAGATCTTAAAATTGCACTTAAGGCCCCCTTCACACACACGTACCTCCGGTATGTGTTAGGTCCGTTCCATACCGGAGACACGGGCACACGTACTCCAATGTTACTCAATGTACGTGGTTACACGTTCGATTTTGCATACGGTGCGTGTATCCGTGTGCGTGCTATGTTTGTTGGTGCGTTAAAAACGGAAGCATGTCCGTTTTTCTCCGGCATCACAGGTGTCACGCAGAACGCAAATGGACCACACGGATGTGTTCCGTGTGACACGCAACAGTGAAAACACACGTGTGTGAGAAAAAAAAACAACTTTACTCACCTTCTCCAGCCCTACAGTCTCGGCCGCTGCTGTCACTTGCTGCAAACCGCCGCTCATTATGCTCATTGAATATTCACTTCACTGCGGCCGGAAGCAGCAGCAGCGGGGAGTCGGCAGGACCGGAGACCGAAGATCAGCACCATGGACAGCGACACCAGGGACAGGTGAGTAGAAAGTTCCCGTTCTCCATGTGTTATCACGGATAACACACGGAGAACACATGTAGCCCATAAACGCGGGTCACGGAGGGCAAAACGCACCTCTGACATGTCCGTGAAAAACGTGCGTAGTTTTTCACGGATGTGTGAAGGGGGCCTAAAAGGTTATTGTCTGATGATGGGATCATTTACCTGTACATGAAATCCATAATTTATCATAAAGATGACCAGACACCACAAGCATGTTCTACCTTTTGTGTCCCCCTAGATTGTAAGCTTGGGAGCAGGACCCTCATTTCTATTGTAGCTGCTGAATTATGTGCTACTTTGTTTTGTTTTTGTCTGTACAAGCCCCCTAATTAATTGTAAAGTGCTGAAGATTATATGTTGGCGCTATAAAATTATAGTTTATTATTACTTTTTTTATTAGATTTGCATTACATACTTTAATTACTACACTTTTGAAACATGTGCACACACTGAGTATTCGGTGAGTTTTTTACCTCGGTATTTGTAAGCCATAACCAGGAGTGGGTGATAAATACAGAAGTGGTGCCCATGTTTCCATTATTCTTTTCTTCCGATTGTTTAACTCCTAGTTTTGCCTTAAATACTGAGGTAAATATCTCACCAAATACTCAACGTGGGCACGTGGCAATATAGTAATTCAATGGACAGGTTTTGCTGAAGCCTCTCCATTTAGAAGATCTCAAATGAACACTGGTCTTCACTTTTAGGGGGGCTTTGCACACTACGACATCGCAGGTGCGATGTCGGTGGGGTCAAATCGAAAGTGACGCACATACGGCGTCGCAGTCGATATCGTAGTGTGCAAATTCTTTTTGATACGATTACCGAGCGCAAAAGCGTCGTTATCGTATCATCGGTGTAGGGTCCGACATTTCCATAATGCCGATGCAGCTACAGGTACATGTTGTTTCTCATTCCTGCGGCCGCACACATCGTTGTGTGTGAAGCCGCAGGAGCGAGAAACATCTCCTACCTGCGTCCCGGCTGCAATGCGGAAGGACGGAGGTGGGCGGGATGTTTACGTCCCACTCATCTCCGCCCCTCCGCTGCTATTGGCCGCCTGCCGTGTGACGTCGCTATGACGCCGCACGACCCACCCACTTAGGAAGGAGGTGGGTCGCCGGCCAGAGCGACGTCGCAGGACAGGTGAGTGCATGTGAAGCTGCCGTACCGATAATGTTCGCTACGCCAGCTATCATAAGATATCGCTGCTGCGACGGGGGCGGGGACTATCGCGCTCGACATCGCAGCATCGGCTTGCGATGTCGCAGCGTGCAAAGTACCCCTTAGTTCCTATGCAAAGATCTAGACTTAAGCGGGCTTTACACGCTGCAACATCACTAGCCGATGCTAGCGATGGCGAGCGTGATAGCACCCACCCCTATCGTTATGCCGATATGTGAAGATCGCTGCTGTAGCGAACATTATTGCTACGGCAATGTCACACGTACTTACCTGCTCGGCGACGTCGATGTGACCTGCGAACTGCCTCCTTTCTAAGGGGGCGGTTTGCTCGGCGTCACAGCAACGTCACTAAGCGGCCACCCAATCAAAGCGGAGGAGCGGAGATGAGCGGGACGAACATCCCACCCACCTTCTTCCTTCCTCATTGCTGGCGTGTGGCAGGTAAGGAGAGGTTCCTCGTTCCTGCGGCATTACACGTAGCGATGTGTGCTGCCGCAGTGATGAGGATCAACTTCACCCAAGCGACAGCAGCGATAATTGGGAGAGGACACCCATGTCAACGAGGAGCGATTTTGGACGTTTTTGCAACAATCCAAAATCGCTCCTAGGAGTCACATACAACGAGATCGCTACAGCGGCCGGATGTGCGTCACAAAATCCGTGACCCCAACGAGATCGCTATAGCGATCTCGTAGCGTGTAAAGCCACCCTTACACAAGGTTCCCTAGGTTAGATTGACAGAGTGGTTGCTGGCTGGTGGAGTGAGCTGGCAGCTGAAGGTCATCTAGCCAAGTTGTAAATAGAAAGGATACAAGACAAAATCAGAATGCAGGGATGAGGTGAAGACATAGTAAAAGTCAAAGCCAGGATAAGAGAGTCAGGGTCAGAGTAGTTAAGACTGGGGATGATCGAATACTTCGATTATTCGGCTTCGCAAATATTTTCCGAATACCTCGCCGCTATTCGACTATTCAATGCGCAATGTAAGTCTATGGGAAGCCCGAATAGTTCCGAATAATTGTTATTCGGGATTCCCATAGACTTACATTGAGCATCGAATATTCATGAATGGTCGAATAGCGGCGATGTATTCGGAAAATATTCGCGAAGCCGAATAATCGAAGTATTCGATCATCCCTAGTTAAGACTCATTTACACTGTGCAGTGTTAAAAGACTGCCAACCGGATAACACAGGATGATGCGCAATCAAGAACGATGATCTGTTGTACAGCACAAACAATCATTTCACCCTACGAACGAGAGTTTTTCACTTGTTGTTTGATCAGCAGCTGTTTAGACTTCACAATTATTGTGAAACAAGCTTTCCTAGGAACACACATTCATGATAATCATGCAGGTCAGTAACTTGTAGCAATAGTAAATTCTAGCAACATTGTATTATTAACAGCAGACCGAGGTAAGTATGAAACTATACTGAGCAAAAATATAAAAGCAACACTTGTTGTTGCTGCCATTTTTTATGAGCTGGACTCAAAGATCTAAGAGTTTTCCATGCAGACAAAAGGCTTTTCTCTCTCAAATATTGTTAACAAATTTGTCTATATCTGTGTTAGTGAGTACTTCATTGCAGAGATAATCCATCCACCTCACAGGTGTGGCATATAGAGATGCTCAATAGACAGCATGATTATTGCACAGGTGTGTCTTAGGCTGGCCACCTTAAAAGGCCACTCTAAAATCTGCAGTTTTATATTATTGAAGGGATCCGGGGGCTCAATATACCAGTCAGTATCTGGTGTGACCACCATTTTCCAGTCTTCCATCTGCCCTGTATAGTGAAAACTGTGATTCAACCGTCAAGAGATCACCTCTGCAAAGTGCCAGAATGTGAGCCCACTCAAGTTAGTTATGACAATGTACTGCAGTTAGGTGGAGACCCCTATGATGACGACGAGGAGCAGATGAGCTTCCCTGAAATGTTTGTGAAGAAATTTCTTTGTACATGCAAAGCGATTGTTGCAGCAGCTGTCCTGGTGGCTGGTCTCAGACGATCTTGCAGGTGAAGATGCTGGATGTGGAGGTCCTGACCTGGTGCGGTTACACATGGTCTGCGGTTGTAAGGCCGGTTGGATGTACTGCCAAATTGTCTGGAACCACATTTGAGATGGCGTATGGTAGAGAAATGAACATTCAATTCATGGGCAACAGCCCTGGTGGACAATCCTGCAGTCAGAATGCCAATTGCACACTCCCTCAAAACTTGTGACATCTGTGGCATTGTGCTGTGTGATAAAACTGCACAATTTAGAGTGGCATTTTATTGTGGCCAGTCTAAGTCGCACCTGTGCAATAATCATGCTATTTAAACAGCATCTTGATATACCACACCTGTCAGGTGCATGGTTTAGCTCAGCAAAGGAAAAGTGCTCACTAACACAGATTTAGACAGATTTGTGAACAATATTTGAGAGGAAAGGGGGTATTACATGCAGTGATATCGCTAGCAATATCGCTGGTGCAAGCACCCGCCCCCGTCGTTTGTGCGTCTTGGGCAAATCGCTGCCCGTGGCGCACAAAATCGTTTGGAGCCATCACACGTACTTAGCTGCCTAGCGACGTCGCTGTTGCCGGCAAACCACCTCCTTTCTAAGGGGGCGGTCCGTGCGGCATCACAGTGGCGTCACTAAGCGCCCGCCCAATAGAAGCGGAGAGGCGGTGATGAGCAGTATGTAACATCTCGCACACCTCCTTTCTTCCGCATTGCCGGCGGCCGCAGGTAAGCTGCAGGTCATCGTTCCCGAGGTGTCACACGTAGTGATGTGTGCTGCATCGGGAACGACGAACAACCTGCATCCTCCACAATTAATGAATGATATTTTGAAAAGGAACGACGTGTCAACGATGGACGATAAGGTGAATATTTTCCATCGTTAACGGTCGTTCCTTGCTGTTACATGCAATGACGTCGCTAACGATGCCGGATGTGCGTTACGAAATCCGTGCCCCCGGCGATATATCGTTAGATCCGTCATTGCATGTGACGCCACCTTTAAAGGCCTTTTGTGCACATAGAAAACATCTTAGATCTTTGCGTTCACCTAGTAAAAAATGGGAGCACAAACAAGTGTTGCGTTTATATTTTTGTTTCATGTATAACAGGTCAGTAGCAGCAGACTGCTAGGAGCTTGTGTAGCACGCCTGAGAACCTCAGGGCACTACAGGGAACTGCATCCTATTGAGGATGCCGGACCTACCCCCTGGGACCTGGAGTACCAGTGCCGATTTCACCAACACACATCTAAAATCCTAGTTCTGCTCTCCACACTGGGCATAGCGGGTTAACCATGTAAGGGGATGGTCGCCATGGGAATGAGTCCCTGGGTATAGCCAGCCTGGTGGGAGGGGTTAGTCAGTCAGTGGTAGTCAGAGGAGTGTGAAGCACACAGGAAAGGTGTGCGGAAGTGCCTGAGCTGGGTCCGTGTAATGGTGACCCGGGGGCACAGGAGAGAGGTCGCCAGGACGGGTACCGAGATACCGCTGGGACCGGAGCACGCATGGGGCACAGGGCCCTAGGTCAAGCGCAAGTTTTAGACTGTTTGGCAAATACCTGCATGGTGAGGACACCTTCATGGACTTCATCGAACCAACTAATCTGGGGGCATCAGCAGTAAACTAGGATCGGAGTTTGGACACTTACCTCCCCGCAGGGTCCGCACTGGCCGCCGTACGGAGAAGGAGACTGTACCCCGAAAGGGACAGTCGGGGGTTCCCTAACGCTCCACGCTACCGGGACTCAATCTACAGAGAGTGCCGGGGATAGAGCAACCTGGATCACTACATTGGCACTGATACTCTTGGGACCGGAACCAGCAAGCCGAGGGTCCATGTGAGTAGAGACTGTTAAAGACAACCTGGTAGGGTCTCCATTATTGTCCCATTACTTCTCCCAGGCACAGCCCTACCTGCGGAGGGCCTACCACCATAGCTACCACTATCACCATCCATGGGAGTACCCACGTTGAGCAGCGGCAGTTCTCCATTCTTAACCGCAACCCGCAGGTGGCTTCACGAACATTATCTCTTTTATCCCCTGTATATACCGCTTTTTACAAAAGAAGCCCCAGGGCACGGGACCGGGCAATGGCCACCAGAGTGACATTCCCATTTGTTACCGCCTGGGACTGAGTACCCCCTTCCCTGGGCGCGACACATACACAGCTGCCAGAAGAATCTTTTTGCTGTATTTCTGAATTTGAGATGTCCCGAAGGCATGGGACTGGGCAACGGCCACCCAAAGTGACATTCCCATTTGCAAACGCCCGGGACCGAGTACCCCCTTCCCTGGGCGACACACTTGAATAGGGTGTGGCCTTACACAAGGCTCTTAGCAGGGAGTTAATTAAATTTTATGACCAGTTTTTTTTTGTAGTAAAACACAGGCTAACTGGCTGGGGAGGCCAGAAGTCCTAAGTTTAACTGAACAACACTTGCGCTGACAACTTGTCTTTAAGTGCTGCACCATTTAGTGGCAGAGGTTGTAGGAGTGTGTTTAGACACAGTTGTAGCAATATGGATATTTTGTCTCATATTCACATAATATTAATATGGTATGTTCTTGTGGAGGTGTCTTTTGAAAAAAAGTCAATTTTCGGCAGCACCTAGGGGTCTCTAATACAGAAATATAAGGATTCTATGTGTCACTGAGAAAGGTCTGATCATAAAAAAAGTTTTTTTAAATGAATTTTGAAGTGGATGGGCTTCAGAATCTACATCAAAAAGCTCTATGTGAAAAACCTGTAGGTGTCATGAGTGTATCTCGCTCGGGGGAGACCCTGGGTAAATCTGGTGTCAGAAGGTCACAGTACCATGCCGCTTGTAGATTCACTACTGTTATTTAATAACTTCTCTGTCCTTGTGGTTCTGTAAGGGTTAAGCACCCTTTCCTGCCTGACTGCAGGTTGTAGCTGCCAATCTCAGGTGTGGCTCTTTTGGAACACTCCCCTCCCCTATTTAAGGAATGTGATCTGATCACATGATGCCTGTGATAGAAACTGAATCCTCATTTCAATGTGGATCACTTTGGAAGAAGCTTGCTCTGGAAGATGTTTGTCTTGTTCTGTGCAGAAGTGGTGTTTGCTGCCCTGAAGCCACCTGGAGTGTTTTCCTTGCCTGTATATTTCCTATTTGTATTTCTTCCCTTGTGTATCTGTATTGTAGTGGAGAATCTAGTGAACTTGTCGGCCTACTCACTAGGCAGAGTGAGTTTAGGGCCAGCTGAGGGTCCAAGGTATCCTGCTCGCCGACAGGCAGAAAGAACCTGTGCAGGAATGCTAGGCAGCTCAGGAGTCAGCTTGAGGTGAGATCAGAAGGGGTCCCCTCATCCCTCTCCATAGCGGAAGGGACCTCTGTTGTATCATGACCCGTGTCCCCTGTGTGTTTTATCATCTTCTGGGGGTTTACCAGGTACTAGGTAAACCCTGCTAGTCACGTGCGTGACAGTAGGCCAGATTCACATTCACACATCCAGATTTACACATCCTACTAGGACCACAATGCGTGGACTGACTGAGGGTGCTCTGACCCAAATTCAAAAGCCTCAAAGGTATATATGAGTCTTTGGAGTTCAGGTCAGAAGATCGGGACTGCGCTCAACAGTGAAACACCGATGTCTTTACCCATCCTTAATTTGTGGTCACACAGTCAAATTAACGGTTTTATGGATCATATCAATATTTATTGGTAGAATGAGACTGGAATGCAAGGCATCTTCTACTAAAAGATTTTCAAATTTTGTACTGATGGTGGGTCATCTGATGGTAAGAAATGTGTGATTGATACTTGCACCACAATCAAAAAAACGTGCATAAAACACAATAAAGGACTATATAGTTGACACAGAAGGTCAACGGCAAAAACCTTTCCTTTGTAAATGTTTACCTTAGGGAATGTATCTGGGAAATGTAGGATCAAAATGAGCCCTAAACAACATATATAGATATTTATGCCATATTTTATTCAAATTTAAATGTAAAAATCACATATATTGTATGGGAACTTTGCAGTCAACTAATTTGTTTTACAGTTAATGCAGTGAGGCTACAAAATTATTGTATTTATTTTACTCACATAACACCATTGATTCCATAGCGCTTTACAGACGTGATCATCGCTGTCCCCATTGGGACTCACAATGTGAATTCACTATCAGTAGTTGTTTTTTGTGTGGAAAGAAACTGGTGAACCCAGAGGAAATCCATGCAAACACAGAGAGAACATACAAACTCCTCTCAGATGTCACCATGCTACCTAAATTATATCACGATTCGTTCATTAACTAGTTGGAGACTGAGTGTCACGAAGGTACTATGACGGAGAGTGGTCCCTCTGATTTCTGGTGTCAGGAGATTACAGCGCAGGGCTTCATACACATTTGATGAGATTACTTCTGCTGGCTGTGCAAATTCTCCTTTATCCAGCCCTGCTAGGGTTGAGTAGGTCCTCTGGGTCCTGAAACTCTGAATGAAAGGTATGGGCAGCTGTTCTCTATTGCTAATTAGCTCTGCTATAAAGTCTTCCCTCCTAGTCCAGGTAAATTGCTGTTGATAGTTTCTGCTTTACTTTCCTCTAGAGGGAACCTGTGAGCTGAGGACCAGGAAGCCATTCAGAGAACACTTGCTGTGTGAAAGTTGTGATTTTTTTTCCCTTCCTTAGTCTTTTTGGGTTTTTCCTCCTTGGTTCATTCCCCATTATTACCTATTATTGTTTGGAGTGCTTGTGTGATTGCTGTTTATTTTACACTGTGTCTTTAATCTAGAGCGAGACTAGTGTTCCCACTGCCCTGTGCACTATACAGGGCTGAGTCCAGCGAAAGACAGGAATAGGCATGTGATCGGCAATGGGGTAAAAGAACCCATAGAGCACACTTGAGTTACAGCCCCGGTTTTGTTCACTCCTCTAATGTGGCCTTGTTATATAGTATAAATAGGTATTATGTTGATCCTTTGACAGTAGTCGGTTACAGCTCTCATCATTGTTGATACAGTCTTGAGTTTTGTATCTCCCCATATTTTAGGCCTACCGATTCGATCTGCTAGCAATTCCTCGATACAATGCTTGTGTTCTGACATTATGCTTTATTCTGTACAATACAGGGTTTTCTGTTTTATTAATAATGTTAAAAAAATTAAATTGAAAAAAAAGTACAGTTAAAAAAAAAACCTGTACAGGGATGTTAGGGAGTGCAGGGATCAGCCTTAGGTGAGTTTAGGAAGTGACCCTGCTTCCCTTTCCCTAGCGCCAGGGCCCATCATTCTATTGTTTACCTGTGTGTTGCGACGCTCGCTGGGGGTTCCCATGTACCTGATGGAACCCTGATTTTCACTGTGTAACAATGAGCCATTTATGCCCATTCCTGACCAGGAAAACTTTGGGGAGGGTTTTGTTAATGGAGTTTAAAGAGCTGTAAAAAAAAAGTTTTCTCTTTTGAATATGCAAGTAATTTTTACCTCTTTTTTTGTCGCGATACATAGGGCTTCATTTTTATGCCACTGTCATAGTCAGTATTTTTTTTTGCTGATAATTGGCATTATTGGAGGAAAAATACAGGAAATATATTTTTCCCAATTTGTTTCTTTATATTTTTTTTAATATTTTTTATACCCACAAAAAAATGCTAAAATACATTAAAATTCCCTCACAAACATATGAATGGACTATAGTCAATGATATTATTTCCACTTGATTCTTGAACTTTTACAAATGATTTTGCAAGTTTTACTTCAACATAAAAACTTTATATTATTGTGCAGAAGCAGAAAACACAAATCTTAATAAACTCTTTATTACAAATATGAATTTAGAATACATATATTGATGGAGTCTGGATTCCTCTATAGCTTCTTGATGTAGTAGTCTTGTCCTGGACATGCAGATTCTCTTCAATTTTGTACGGGAAAGGCTTAATTTCCTTTGCAACTATAAAAGAAATATATATGAAAGAAATAAGTAAAATATACACTGGATGAGCCATAAAAGAATCACAATACCAACAGATTATAAATAATAAAGGAAATGAAAGGCGTATAAATTACAAAGCTTTTGGATCTTATCAAGTCCATGGTCATCCCATTGAGCATAACAAAAAGTAGATGTGAATGGATATCTGAGTAAAGGTGCCCATAGACTTTCAATAGCTGCTATTCCTTGCCATTCACATTCATGTGCTCTGAGTGCAGCCAACTTTGCTAGTGGCTTATCCCATCTAGGTTTAGACATGTTGAAATGCAACATGCCTGATTTTTGAACAATATCATCTTTTGGGGGCGATTTGGAAGCCCTCAATAAATATTAATAAACTGATCTCACCAAAATCACCAGGTGTGGCCTAGTTTTCTCCAATGTGGATAGCCTCCTTAAGAGAAGGTGCACGCCATATTTAGACACCATGATTGGCCAAAAAATTGTTCCGACATGAATATCAATTGTGTGCCTTGGCCTTCTATTGACACATGACTGGTCATCGACATATAGTCATCTAAGTTTTTCAATTCCACTATACAGCTATATGACATGATATATATATATACACAATATAATGAGTTTGTGACATAGGCGAGAACCAGCCTGGGCAGTTGTATACATATGGGGGATGAATTAATCGTATGAACGTATATCTTACCATCATATAAAAATAAACACCAGACAATAGACAGTGATTGAAAAATATCAAAAGGATAAAAATCAAATTTGAATATCAAGATTTTCTATATATGCAATAGCGTTATCATTTACAATATAGAAATCCTTCTTGTCACCATGGTAGGATCTCAAGGGGCACTCCTCAACAATGTGCTGGATAGTTTGACGATCTGCTCCACAGTCACAGGTCGGAGAGTCATATTTTCCCCACTTATACATAAAATCTGCACAGACGCCAAAGTTTGTTCTGATATGATTTAGAGTAACCCATGTTTTCCTTGGTAGATTGAAGCCTGGTGGAGGGTTTTGTAAATTAGGGAACATTTGTGGATCACCTTTTACTACATTGACCCAAAGTTCTCGCCATTTCTCCTCTAAATTGAAGTTTTGTTCATGCAAGGTGATTGCAGTTCGGATGGGTGGATGTCTTGATTTGGTGGGATGAATTATGGGGTATGTATTTGCAGGTGATTTTATGCTCTGACCAAAGCCCAAACACTCACCAAATATTCATTGTGGGAACATTGTGAATCGTCTTTACCTTGGCGATTCAATTGTGTTCCATTTTTCATGGTATTTCTATACTGTACACTGCCATTTGGAGCCAGTGTATAGACAAGGCAAAACTAGTTAAAGCTTGACATTAAAGAGGCCATTCAGGACTATAAAAGCATGATTGATTCATTAAAAAAATAACACTGTACCTATTTACGGATTGCATTCAGGACTATTAGCCACGTGCACACATTGAGTATTTGATGAGGTTTTTTAACCTCAAATATTTTTAGCCAAAACCAGGAGTGGAACAATCAGAGGAAGAGTAACAAAGTCGCCACTTCTTTATTTCTTACCCACTCCTGGTTCTGGTTTACAAATACTGAGGTTAAAAACTCAAATATTCAAAGTTTGAACGTGGCTTAGACGCAGAAAATCCAGTAAAAAAAAAATAACATTCATTTTAGTGCATTTTTGCTGCGGAAATACATCAAGAACACATTTAATACGCACATAAGTATAGCAATAGAGTTTTGTTAAAGCCAAATATCATCATGAAGTGTCAAAAACAAAGTATGACATACCAACAAAACAAAAAACGCAGCATTAAAAAAGCAATAAAACCACATGTAAAAAACAAAAGTGAGCAATTTATAAAGGTGTAGAAATACTGCAACATCAAAAACTCACCAAAAGCTCATCGTGGGAACATAGACTCGGCCACATGAACACATTGAGTATTTGTTGAGTTTTTTACCTCAGTATTTATAAGCCAAAACCAGGAGTGGGTAAGAAATACAGACGTGGTGCCCGTGTTTTGCCCGTGTTTCTACTATACTTTCCTCTGATTGTTCCATTCCTGGTTTTAGCTACAAATACTGACGTAAAATCTCCCCAAATACTTAGCGTGTGCATGTGGCTTATAGTCCAGAAATAGGTCCATAGATAGGTGTGGTGTTATTTATTTTTTTAATTTAATCACTCATTCTTTTATATTCCTGAATATATCACGCTTTACATATTCCTGAATAGCTCTTTAATGTCAAACTCTAATAGTTTTGCCTTGTCTTTAACACTATCTCCAAATGGCAGTGCAGAGTATAGAAATACCATCAAAAATTGAATAAAATTAAATTTCTAAAATAAAGACGATTTAATCAACTTTTTCCTTTTTTTTAAAACTTTAATAGCCTAATTGGGGCCATTCTGAATGATTACATAAATAAGTGGCTCCTTCATGGGGCTTCTAGTACTTTAGGAGATTTCGGGCAGCATCTTTATTGACTTTGGAAGGATCAACATGTCAGAGCATACATTTAATTTTAGACCAATTTTATTAATTTTTGCATTACTTGATATTAGAAAAGTTCTTAAGTATTGCATCAAATGAGTAATTTGGGAAACGCATTAGACATATGTTAACATTTTTATTTTATTTACACTTCATTTGAAGATTAAGTCAGTTTTTCCCAATTTGGACAAACCCTAAGTGTAACTGAATGTGTCAGATC